>NW_017963653.1:1250583-1261274 GCF_001661405.1 Williopsis jadinii
TCGCCCTTCTCTTTGAGCTCTTTGAATATCTGGACGGGTTTCTCGTCCAGCTTGAGCATTCTCTCCTTATCGCCATAGCATATGACAAGGGCGTAGTTTCTCCAGTCGTCGTTCAGATGGTGGCGTTTCATGGCTGCCTGTAGCACCTTTGAGCACGGGTCGTCTGTTGAGGCTCTGAGCTGTTTGAGAGGCTCTGAAACCGGCTGCTGTGGTTGCTTCGCAGTCGAGTGTCCGTTATGAGAGCTTAGCGAGGACATTGAGGGATTCGAGGCGAGCGTTGGTGAGCGCACAGACCTCCTCTTATCAACACCACGTAGAGTGTTTGAATCCACAGGCGAATGGCCATGGCTCATTGACAGTGCCGACGCCGACGCTGGTGTCATTGTGGCTGCCGATGTTGAGGTCAATGTTGACGTTTGAATGGTGGAACCTCTTTTGGATTGGCTGGTTGGTGATCCTAGGTTGAAAGGCGGCGACGACAGCTTGTCAGGTGTCGGCAGAGGTTTAACAAACTTACCATTAGTCATGGATTCGTCATCCTTGGCCTTATTCATCTCGTCTCGCAATTCCCTAACAACACCATCGAGGCTACGTTGGAGAGCCCTTTCAACTTGGTCCAGTAACTGCTGTGTGCTCAGTCCATCGTTCAAAGACATGCCGTTGTCTATCAGCAGCCTGTTTATCTCCAACTTGATCTTTATCCTCTCGTCAATTGAAAGTGCCATCTCCTTCAAATGCTCGTCTTTGACGAATGGCAGCGTTTCGCCAGTGATGTTGTGCTTTGTGAACACGGTTATAACCTGGTGACTGAACTGTAGCTGTGTGAGCCATTGTTCAATTTCCACTGGCCCCCATTGTAAGAATGACATCCTCGACCTTCCAAGCTGTGCTGATTTCTCGAGGTTCTTGGAGGCTGCTCTATGGTTGATGGAATGTTTAGTACTCAACCTTCGTGTTCGGAATTTATAATTCTCTCGGAAGGGACGTCGGAATTGTTGACCACTGGCTACTGACCACTGACCACTGACCACTGACCACTGACCACTGACCACCGGCCACCGACCACTGACTACTGACCACTGACTACCGATTAACATAAGCGTAATCATCAAGGCCGGTTCCTATGTACACACACTAAGCCCTCTCCACATATAAACACACACCTTCACTTCAACTCCCACACGTCCTCCGAGCTTCCTCTCAACCTCTTCTCCTGTAGCTCTTCCCTGTACCAGTTCTGTACTTTCACGGGATCTGAATTCATTATACAGAATCTGAACTTGTTGAACTCCTTTACACAGTCGTTCATATGTCCATAACGGTAGTAATGTTTCAGCTGTCCTCCAACGGAGTAGCATCCAGCTAATGCATCAAAGCATTGCGTGCACGACATGGTCGTCTACCAAGCTCAGTTAGTCATGATGATCCACCACACATTCGCTGATGAAGTCACTCACTGGGAAGTCGCTGTACTCTTTGTCCATCGCTGGTGTAGTCCTGGTTTGCTGACAGTTCAGTAGCCGAGAGTACTGGGCATTAAATCATGGAGCAATGAGGTAAAGAGGTTGAAATTTTCTTCTGGTTTCGCACGTAGATGTTCCTCCCTCTCTCTGTTGCACTGTTGGGGACACTGGACGTATATGTTTAAGCTGTCTAGAGCACTAGCAATGTCTGTGAAGAAGACGGAGAGCCAATGGAGAGCTCAGCTGAGCCCCTTACAATTTGCAGTGCTGAGACAATCAGCTACGGAACCTTCCGGCCTATCAAGACTCCAAGACGGGTCCAATGGTGTGTATCACTGCGTAGGATGCGATAATCCTCTCTACAAAGCAGATCAGAAGTTCAACTCTGGCTGCGGATGGCCATCGTTCTACGAGGAGATTCCAGGCTCCATACGCCTGCTCGAGGATAACTCTCATGGGATGCAAAGAACCGAGATGAGATGCTCACGGTGTGACGGACATCTGGGGCACGTCTTCAAGGGCGAGGGCTTCGGAGGTGACAAGGACGAAAGACACTGTGTTAATGGGATTGTTCTACAGTTCAAGCCGTTGGAATGATACGTTCTATTGATAGCACTCTATAACTTCAACAATTTCTTCAACTCTCCGCTCAATTTCAACTCTTGTAAGTCAGAATTGCCTCCAATGTGCTTACCACCGATGAAGATGTTTGGCACTGTAGACTGACCCGTCAGCTCCCTCAGGTACGACTGAATCTCGGACCCTTCGTCCATCTGGTTCAATTGCAGCACGTATGGCTTCACTCCGAGCTGATCAAACGTCTTCAAGGAGGCCTGGCAGTAGGGACAGTACGACTTTGAAGCAACAAACACTTCATGGCTCTTTATGGCCTGCTGAACGGTATTAATTATCTCCTTGGACACCATCTTTGGAGGAGAGAACTGGGCTTTGACTCTTTGGATTAGTTTGAACAATATGAAAACAGCTAAAAGGATATAGATCAACTCCATACAAAAGGTTGCTAATGCTATATCGTTGCTGATGTCTATGAGCCGGGCCTTCTGTTCAAGATGGGAAACAAGCTCTCCAAGGGGGAAATTGCTGTGGCTCAGTGGGTGGAGGCCGCGGCGGGAGGCTGAGGAAGTGGCAAAAGAGGCCATGCTTACTAAGCGGTGTCCGGATGTACATGGTGTCCGGGTTTTTGTGTGGATGTGGTGTCCAGGTGTGCAATTGCCAGAGCAACGTTGATGTAAATGGTTACACAAGCTGCATCCCCCCTAAAACGTCTTAAAACCATCAACAAATCAACAGAAAAAGGGTTACAAAGGAGGAAAATGGGTGTTTTCACTGACCATCCACATACTGCAATCACCGAGAGGATCAATTCCATCATCAGAGATGAAGAATTGGACCCAGAGATTGAAATTCCAGAGCTGTTGGGCCTTATCACTCTTCAGTACTCTGGGCCAACAGAGGCAGCCAGGGCGATGAGAAAGAAGTTGAAGTACGGTAACAGCATGGAACAAGGTCGTTCTCTGGAGCTGTTGAACTTGGTTGTGGTCAACGGAGGCCCGAAGCTGGCTGAGCTATACAACGATCGGAAACTGCTGGAGCTGCTGCGCTTCATGGCCAATGACCCCACGGTGAACATGCAGTTGAGAAAGGGGATTATTGGGTATGCCATTGTGTGGAACGAGGAGTTCCAAGGTAAGAGGGAGTATGCTGGTGTCGTTAACCTGAAGAGCCAGCTGCCAAAGGCCAGAAGGGTTAGAAAGAAAAGAAGAGACGATTTCATGGATGATGAGGCGCTGAGTGATGATAACGATAGTTACAATGATGAACGCTCCACTGCATCTTCATCCTCTTCGTCTAACCGTCACCATCAGCAGCAGCAGCAGCATCAGAGACAGCAAGTAACCAGAACCACCAGTCCTAACGACAAGTACAGGATTCCAAAGATCAATTTAACAAAGGAAGGCCCAAAGATCAAGGCTTTGATCGCTGAGGCCTCCAAGTGTTCAACGGATCTCAACAATGCACTGCAATCTATTAACAGATCTCGTGGTCAATTGAGCTCAGATGATCCGAGATGTTGCCAGTTGTTCGACAAGACTCGTATTGTTAGAAGACGAATCTTGAGATACCTGCAACTGGTTGAATCTGAGGAGTTCTTGGGGTCGTTGATCCATTCTAATGAAGAATTGGTTGCTGCTCTGCAAAAGTACAGTGAATATGCATCTGTTCCGGGTCAGGACTCTACTGATGATTATGAATCTGTCAGTGACGATGACGACGATGATGATGACGACGACGACGTCCGTAGTGAGACTATCAGCGTTTCTGAATCGTTAGCCTCAAGAATGATTGAGCAACATGCCAGAAGTAAGATCTCTGCCGGTAATGACCCATTCAGTGATATTAACCGTGTTGATGAAACTGCTGGGTGGAGATGAATCGTCTCCAGTGCTCATTTTCTCCTATTCTCTACATTAATTCATTAATTCATTAATTCCAGTGAAATGTTTGTTGCAAACCTCTCCAATTTCTGCAATTGATTAACAGTGTTGGTTTTCATATCCATCGCAGTTATATCACCAAGCCAACTATTCGTCAGCTTTAATACAACGTTATTCACTGTTGATTGAGTATTGAGGACACCAAAATTGGTGGAATCACATCTGTAATTCGAGAGTAGCTGGAGCCTTGAAAGATATCCATGATGAATGACACTATCTCTAGGGAATTTATACATTATAAAGAGAATATACATTCACTAATCTCCTGAGGGGCCCTCTAGTTCTAAAAAGAGCTTATTAGTATAAGTCAAATCCATTCTTTTCGTTGAAACCTTGACATTTGATTAGTTTCCGGTATATATGAGTGGTTGAAGATGTGGTATTACCCATTAGATATGATGGTAGAACCATTCAGCCCATTTTGAACTAGATATTACGTTATAAATATAAATAATTGAAATATAATCTTCCATTATTTGGAAAAAGTATGAGTCTGATTTATATTAGAACATTCAACAGCTAAGAAGATTGATAAATAATATACAATAATCAGCAGAAACCACTAAATTATCAATCCAACATTGCAATCAATAACGTACTAGACCATATTCAACAAATCTATAATCATTTAAACCATTTTAATTATCAAAATGCAATTAGATTGAGCATATCATCAACTTGCAACAACGGTGGAAACCTCACGCTGACATAAAACATCAATACAGCACACAGACACCCTCAAAGCACGTGATACTACAAGCCAATGGTTCTTCCTGTATAACATTGGTAATTAGTGTATAATGTTATGTCTATATATATATATATTGTTTTAAACAAAATCTTTGGACAAGAGACCTAGCTTGGACATTCTCACCTTCACAGCGTTTCTGTGAGCGTCGAGGCCTTCACATTTGGCCAAGCTCATAACAGCATGGCCAATATACTTGAGACCTTCTTCAGAGACGTATTGAGCAGTCAAGTGCTTCTGGAACGTAGAGGTGTTCACACCAGAGTACTGTCTAGCGTAACCGTAGGTTGGCAACGTGTGGTTGGTACCTGATGAGTAGTCACCACATGACTCTGGTGAGTAAGCACCAACAAATACAGAACCAGCGTGATCAACGAGTGGGACATAGGAGGCTGCATCCTTGATTTGAAGGATCAAGTGCTCTGGAGCATATTGGTTGGAGAGTCTGAGTGCCTCTTCATAGGTCTTGACGAGCAAAGTGGTGGAGTGCTTGATGCACTTGCGAACAATCTCCACCCTTGGGAGCTCCAAAGCTTGACGGTGCAAGGAGTCTTCGATGGCCTTGAGCGATTCCGGTGTCAAGTCAACACCAATGAGAATGACTTGGGAATCGACACCATGTTCGGCTTGTGAGAGGAGATCAGAAGCAACAAAGTCTGGATCAGCATCGTTATCCGCAATAACCAACACTTCAGATGGACCAGCTGGCATATCAATAGAACAGAGGGCACTGGTATCGTTCTGAACGTACATCTTAGCAGCAGTAACGAATTGGTTACCTGGACCAAGAATCTTATCAACCTTTGGCACGGATTCAGTACCATATGCCATAGCTGCGACAGCTTGAGCACCACCAGCAAGGACGATACCTTGGGCACCAATCTTGTGTGCAACGTAGACAACTTCAGGAGATAAGGAGCCATCTCTTCTTGGTGGTGTAGCAAGAATGATGTTCTTACAACCAGCAACCTGTGCTGGAACACCAAGCATGATGGCGGTGGATGGCAACACTGCTGTACCACCTGGAACATACAAACCAACAGAGTCAATTGGTCTAGCAAAACGAGAACAAACAACACCTGGCTTGGTTTCCACGTTCATGGTTTCCTTATCCATCTGAGCAGCGTGGAACTTCTCAACGTTATCAATAGATAAATCGATAGCGTCTTTCAGTTCATCGCTAATGGCATACAACTTTGGATCAAATGGTGCCTTGAGCAACGGCGATTCCACAGTGACACCGTCAAATTTAGCAGTGAGCTCGATAAGTGCAGCATCACCTCTAGAACGCACAGCGTCGATAATTGGGTTAACAAGTTTCATGATATCGCTTGTTGATTGGACAGGTCTTTCAAGGACCTTGGCAACTTCATCCGGAGAGGCAGTTGCGGTATCAAGGACACCCATAAGGATCTTCTCATCCTTTGGAGCTTCTTCAACCTTTGGTGCCTCCTTAGCTTGAGGAGTGGCCTCCTTGATGAACTTTGGCTTAGCATCACCTTTTCTTCTTGTGATCTTCAAGCCCTTCAAGTCCAAGTTCTTCTCAATATCGGCGATGGAAACACCGTTCTTGACACATCTTGTCAAGGCAAAGTAGAAGAGATCAGCACACTCCCAAGCGATCTCATCCTTTGTAGTAGCCTCGGTCAACTCCTCGGCTTCCTCCTTGATCTTTGCAACGAGCAATGCTTCATCAGTAAAGAGTCTCTTCGTGTAGGAGCCTTCTGGTGCATTGGCTAATCTGTGTTGCAAGGTCTTCTCCAATCTTGTCAGGCCACCAACGTTACCGAAACAAGAATCAGTTTCCAAGTGGCAGAATCCAGTGCCAGCTTGCTTGACGACAAATTTGATACAGTCACCATCACAGTCCTTATCCAAGGACACCAACTCTTGTGTAGCACCAGAAGTGGCACCTTTGTACCATAGACCGTGACGTCTAGACTGATAAACACCAGCTTTAACTCTAATGGCCTCTGCAATGGATTCCTTTGAAGAGTACACTAGACCTAAAGAGTGGTTATAAACATCAGTCACCAGAGTTGTGTACAACCCATCAGCTCTGTCAGTCGTCAATGAACTGATAAACAAATCAGCAACATTGACTTTACCACTCTCTTTAGAAACAGTAAGCTTATCAGATTCGATGATTGGGATGAGCTGCGCAGAGACGAGTGAGTTCACAACAACAGGGGAGACATCACCTTCAACGCTAACATACACGGTCTTAGAACCGTTATCACCAAAGGATTTCAAATCACCTAATGGCAATGACGAGGAGAGGACATACGAACCAGCTGGATACTCGGAGCTGTTCTCAATCTTGGACAACTGAACAGCGATTCTTGAAGAAGGAACGCCAGCATCAACCAATTCCTTGTACTGCTCCTCAGTGGCAAAGATCTCAGCAACACCACTGTTAAGCAGATCAATGACAGTTTGAACGTCAAAGGAGGTCAATTGGACCAAGGTAACACCAGTCTGAACAGAGATCTTCTTGTAGTCATCAACACTGGACACTTCGAACAAGGCACTTCCAACAACGGAAAGGGCCTTGATTTGCTCTTCAGGAGCACTGGATCTGAAAGATGGAAGCACTGGAAATGGCATCTCTCTTTCTATTTCAATAACAAACAATGGACAGTTTCGAAAGCTTTATCAAGCACGAAGAGAAAATGTTGAAGGTCATAAACATTTTAAGTGAAAAAAAAAAGTTCTCAACCCCGGGTTGTCTGACTCATTTTCACCCGTAATTACCCGATCAGGGAAATCGACTAATTAAGAAAAATGCTTACGTAATCACGGAGGACATATGCAGAGATGCCTGTATGTACTTTTAACCACTTCAAAACACATCATTCTCAAAGGGACAATCAATGCTATCGTGTCCGTGCCTTTCACACAAACCACACCATTGCTTGCGTCCGTTTGCTGGGTCCTTTTTCTCGGGAACGTAGACTTGTAGAGCTCCATCTATAACTTGGGAGATAATACTTGGTCTCTTTTCACCAATGTTTGTGTTGTGGGATGAATCTTCACTTGAAGATGACCCACTTCTTTGGTTAATGTTTCTGAGCAGGGGCGATTCGGGAACAGGTGTAGACGGGTTACTCTGTTTCAGCTGGGTTTTCAACTGGTAAATCTCCTTATCCTTGGTCTTACGATCAGACAGACGTAGTTGACCAAGTAGCTCTAATTCGGATTTCAACTCTTGAACTTCCTCCGTAGTTGGACGGTGTAAGAGTTCCTTTTGGAGGAGCTGGATCTGCTCTGAAAGTTCTTTGTTTGTGGTTTGCTTATTCATCTGTTTCCAAGTCTCCAACTCCTTACGAAGCTTCTCGACTTCGACAGAATGGTCGGTGGATTTAAGCTCTGCTAATTCCTCCTTTAACAGCTCAACTTCGAGTATCTTTTCCTCCAAAGCAATATTTTCACTAGATTTAGTAGTCACTGGTGAGCTCAGTTGAGTCAGTTGACTCTCCAATTGTCTGATTTGTTCATCCTTTGAGACAAGGTCACCCTCAAGCCGTTGGGTTGTAGCTTCTAACGCTACTACTCGTTCCTTTTCAATGAGATTCATACATAGCTTCTCCTTCAACACTTCAATTTCCTCTTTTGCGCTATCTAACTGAGAGTGCTCCACTTGTGTTGATTTGACCAACAATTCTTTCTCCTCAAGAGTCTTCTTAGATTCAGACAATTGTTTCTCAAGTTCTAAGATCCTTTCTTCAAGAGCCTTAGACTTGTCTGCTTCTTGTACTTCAAGTTGTAATTTCTCATTGGCCATTTGGTCTTCTTCCAACTTATTCAACTGTGATGATAGGTTATCTATTTTAATGTCCTTCTCGTTCAATTCAGTTTTCAACCTTTCTAGTTCGTCATCACTATTTCCCTCAGCGTCATCACTTGGTGCGTTCTGAAGTTCCTCTACCAGAGACCTTAGATCTGCAATAACGTTATCCTTGTTCTCCAATTTGAATTCAAGCTCTTGAACCTTATCGTTGACAGTGATAATCGTTAATTGTTTTTCCAAATCTTTGATTTTCTTGGTTAAAGTTGAGACTTCCCTCTTGTGGTCATCTTCTATAGTTTTATTGACAGACGAATTTGAAAGCTCAGCACGTAACTCGTCGAGTTGTTTATCCCTTTCATCAATTGTCTCTTTCAACGACTCATGTAGCTTGACATATTCTTCCAATTTGGAATCTAAGCTTCCCTTATCATTGATGTAGTTCTCTTTCAAAGCTAAATTGTTTTTGTTCAGTAGGTCTAGCTTCTCCTCTTTTTCAGAGACATCTCTTCTTAAATGCTCAATGGCCTTCACTTGCGTCAAGTTTGTCAATTTCAAATTCTCAACTTCTGATCGAAGTTTATTTAACTGTTCATCACCGCAGATTTGAGAAGAATTCTTCTGTTTCTCATAGAGTGTTTGTAAATCTTTCAACTTGAGCTGTAAATCATCTATGATCTCCTGTTTCTGTGAAAGTTCATCCTGCAATTTCTTCATTTCACTCACATAGAGTCTTTCATTGTCATTCACCTGGGCCTCAACTTGATCAATAACCTCCAGGAGTTCTCTTCTCTGTGTCTCATATACCCTTCTTTGATTTACGAGTTTATCCTCGGAAACTCTTGCACGCTCATGCGCTTCTTCAACGATTTTAGTTGTCTCATGGTAACTCTTTTGTAGCTCTTCAAGCAACTCGTTGTTCTTATCCAAAGAGTTCTGAGTTTCTTGTAGTCTATGTCTAAGTTCAAGCGTTTCCTTGAGTAAATTGTCACGTTCAGTCTCAATGATAATCTTCGATTGAGTTATTCTCTGTATTTCACTATCTGTTTTCTGTTGTAATGATGGCGACATCACTGATATTGGTGACATTTTCTTCACACTTGAGCGGTTTGAAGTCTTAATGGTCAGAGGGGGCGTGGAATTATGTGCTCTGCCATTCACAGGAGAAGTGAGAGTGGAACGCCTCATTGAAGGAGTTCCATTGAGAACAGACAACCTTGGGTTTCCCTTTGAGTGCGATCTCTTCAAATCCTCAGAGATGAACGGGGAAGGAATCGCACTCAGCCGTCTATTCTCCTTGCCACTCTGTGGCAACGAGTTTCTCAACTTGTCAAGCGGCATAAACAACCCAGAGCACGGTATCTTTGTGGTGAAGTACTGGTCACCTTGGAAGTCACCGCTATTCTTACCCATCTGTGGCTTTTCCACGAGTTCTAGCCCCGCAAAGATACCATTCTTGCCCTTGACTGGACCAACGTAGCGTAGAATCGTCTTACCTGTGGAAGGTAACGTTACTGTAGCCCCAACAGAAAGCTCGGAATGTCTAAACAGTGGCGTAGGCGTACTTGGTGCCTCAGAGTACCGTCTCATTCTTCAAAATCCAGGGGAAGATAACAGGCCGTGTTTAAATTCTCAAAGCGGTTAAACCAATTGATGCGCTTCAGAAGAACAGTAAATGATTCCTTTTAGCAGCGGAAAGCTCTTTGCAATGTGCAAAATGAACGCGAATGTTGATGTTTTTGTTATTGTTTGTTGGTGTTTTTGTTTTGTTTTCGTTTTTGTGTATTTTTCAAAATTCCTCTGCTCTGCCTGGAATGTTGTCGGGGTTACCACGCGTTTAGCGTGTCGGTGTGCATTTCCAGTTGAAACGCTTTCTTCAGACTGGAGAGAATTTATGCACAATGGGAGCTGAAAAGGTGGAAATTGAGCATGGAGACAGCTTCAAAGGTGCTTAAGTTAACATGATCTAAGCTTATTATAGAGAAATTGAAATGATTAACCATGAAACAGGAAATGGAAAGCTACCAATTATGTATGCAATTATAACAATTCTGAGTGTAAATAAGAGCATATAACGACAAACAAGAAACATCCGTGATAGTTTAGTGGCTAGAATTACCGCTTGTCGCGTGGTAGACCGGGGTTCAATTCCCCGTCGCGGAGTATTTTTTTCCAGC
>NW_017963653.1:1262150-1287043 GCF_001661405.1 Williopsis jadinii
GTATTGGCACCTGCAGCCGTTTTCTTCTTTCTACTGGCGTGTGGTATCTGCTGTGTAAATGGATGAGCTGGGTCGTCGTTTGAAGTTGATGGCTTAAGCGACTGGTGTGGTGGTGGTGGTGATGGTAGGGAGATCTGTTGCACTTGCGGAGCTGGTGAACCAACGTACTGGTTGTCAAACAGTACACTTCCAGGCTCAACACCAGCAGTCACTGATGGGATTCTATGTAGTAATCCATAGCCAACATTACAGCCTAATAGTCCCACGCCTCCCCAGTTATCAGCAGGGGTGATGGTCACAGGTCTAACCACGTTATAGTCACTGTTGTAAACGTACAGTATAAAGGCCTGTCCACGTTTACTGTCAATGACTCGACCCAAGAGGTCTTCACCTCCAGTAGCTAGCAGCCCGTCTTGAGAGCCAATGATATAATCACTGTACTCAACGAGGCCAGCATGTTGTGCTGGGGAATTTGGGTGAATCTCCAGCACATGGTATACAAACGTTGACGTGATCAACGGTGACCACTGGACTTGTAAACCAAAGTGCTTGTACAATCCCTCTCGAGATTGTAAATCCGATTTATTACCATCCAACGGGACGTCACTCATGGTGTTATCGTTGGATTCCTCCACAGGCAGCTCGATATACTTGACAGCACCACCTTTAGCACTCCAAACTTCAAAAGTCACAGACCTACCATGACAATTGGCAATTTCCTGCACTAGGTACTGATAGTTTGGTTTCAATTGGCCGAATTCGTCATAGCTAGTTGGGATCTCATGCCCATTGATGCCAATGATAAAGTCGAACCAGCTCTCAAACCCTAAAGAATGAGCCTCACTGTTAGTGACAACGTTCACGATCCGCAACGCGTGCTTGTTCATCTTTGCGTGTTGGAAGTAAGCATCGGATGAGATCACCGAGTCGTCTTGCGGACCTCCAGAAATCACAGACTCTGCGGTGTGTTCCAATGTCCTGACGATGTTTTTGGCAAACGAGAACATGTTTTATCGCTCTGTTCAGTCTGATTGATCGACAGTTTCAACGGGTTGCTGAAGTTTGAAGTTGCCAGAGGGAAACTTTGTAAGATCCGTAAGGCACACCACCGAAGAGGACATATTCCGATGTATATTCCGATATATATTCCGATAAGAAACATTATTCCGCGACAGATTCCGAAGAAAGACAACTTCCGATTGGAGTTTCATACAAAACACCCGGACACCACAAAACACCCGGACACATCACGCAAAAATTTATCAACACAAATTGCCCCAAGAGCTCATCAACAACTTTCTCCTTCCGCTTCTCTTGCTCATCTGTTCCTGATCCCCCGAGTAGAAACCTATCTTTGCTAGAGATGGAGGAAGTGAAAGGATTCAGTGTGGTCCCAGTCGAGTTGGCACAGTCGCAATGGAACAAAAAGGCCAGACACTACATGTTTATCAAGAAGCATCAGAGCAATGCGATGAAAGAGATGGCTGAACGTTCTCTCTTCATCGTGAACCCGCCGTTTGCGTGTACGCTGAGCACGATACGCCAGTTCTTCAAGTCCATTGCGTCGAACTCGCTGGTGGAGAACTTGTTCATTAATGACGAGGACTTGGACTACGACATCAACTTGACGAGGCTAACGTCGGATCTGTATGACGACGATAAGGATGGCCAAGGGTCGTTGGTTAGGCTGCCCAATGGCACGGCCATAGTGGTGTTTGTCGACAAGAGCGCATGCTCTCTTGCCATGTCCAAGCTCAAGAAATACTGTAAGGGCGATGAGCTCTACTCTTGGAGAGTGTGTGGTGACGAGACTGCCACCAGCATAAGGATGGCCAAGGCGTATAGAGACAGAGTGCTGTCTCCTGAGGAGACCTCCGCAGAGGTGTCATTATCCCTGCAGGAGTTTGAAAAGAGAGAGGCTAAGAGCATCGAGGAGCTGGGGGAGATGAAGACGCTGGTAGATGAGGATGGGTTCACCATGGTTGTAGGCAAGAACAGAAAGACCAAGAGAGGTATCCTGGGTAAGATGAGTGGTACTTCCAAGGTGAAGGAAATCGAGGACAAGAAGTTGAAGAGGAAGGAAAAGGCAGACTTCTACAGATTCCAAATCAGGGAGAAGAAGAAGTTAGAGATGAACGAACTGTTGAAGAAGTTCAGAGACGACCAGGAGAGAATTAAAGAGTTGAAGGAGAAGAAAAGATTCAGACCTTACTGATAAAACTAATCAATCATTATGAATAATCTGCATTTATTTACACGTGTACAGCCTCCTTCTGCACTGTAGACATCACTCGTCACCCTCATCGACGTCTCCCTTCTTAACTCTTTCTGTTTCCTTCATCAGCTCGTACAGCTGGTTGATTTGGTCAGGGCTCATCTTGGCCAATTGCTCATTGGTCATGCTTCCCTCGGCCCATGAGCCGTTAGAGATCATGTTCAGATACTCCTGCCAGCTCGTAAGGAACCCAACGATGTACAACGGGTTATCGGTGGACTTGTGGGCCTTGAACTCGTCCCTCACATACAGGTCTCCCAGCTCCTTCTGCGCTGGAGGGAGGCTCTTATGGGCCCTAAGAATACGTCTATACAGAGCAAGTGGTGGCAACAGAGGCGCAGCGTTACGGTGAGCACGTTTGCTGGCCTTCGCAAGCAGTAGCAGAGCAGATCTCATTGGATTACACACACCTGTGGATACTTAGAGCACCGTCAATAGCAATTATGTCTCGCTTGTTGAAGCATGAAGTTTGACGAAGTTTTTTTTCCATCTCCTCCGAACACGGCCTTTCTCACGCTAATTACGCTGTCCAGAGCCATCTGTTTTAATACAACAATCAGGGGGACTATGAGGTCAAAGGGAGTCGATATACACATAAACAGCCCAATTGATAACGTCCATCGCCTCTCTACGTGTCTTCTGGTGGAAAAGCTCACAAGGAACAAGAGCTAAAGCCGGGGAAACCAACGGGGATTAATAGTAGTGATGTTCGGATGTTTTATGACACATAATTTCTTTACGCCTGGTCATTATATATGGATGGAGAGAGGGCTTCAATCAGGGATCAGCCCGAGTCGGAGGTCCTTGATGGTCCCCAGATCTTGACGATGGTGTCATCACCAGAAGATGCAAACATGCTCTTTATGCGTGGGTTCCAGCACACGCAGTTGGAGTTGCCAGTGTGGGCATCGAACACCCCCAGCAGAGCACCGTACTCCTTGTTCCACATGAAGATGCGGCCGTCTTCGCTTCCTGAGAGGATGACTCTCTCGTCATAACCGAAGCAGGATCTCAGCACGAACTTCTCCTGCTTATGGCCGACGTATTTGGCCAGGAGGATGTGACGAGACCAGTCCCATAGCTGCAGTTCGTTTGGCGAGACGTTGATGAGAATCTGGGCTGGATTCTTGTCAGATACCGATACACTCGTGAGCCGTTGACCCAGCTCGAGTGTCTTCACCTTGTGCTTGGTTCTGAGATCCCAAACCTCAACGTTCATGTCATATGTCACTGCAATCAGCTTGTAGTCTCTGGAGATCTTCAAGTCGTTAACTACGGGGCCTTCCCACCGGTGCACCACCTCACCACTGGAGGCGTCGAATATCGCAATCTCCTTATCTGGCGAGCCCAGGACAAACGACCCACCATCTGGGAACCAATCAGAGCACCATATTCTTGAGTCACCTCCCAGTGAGAGCGTTCTCACCAACTCGCCGGTTTGGACGTTCCACAGGTGTGCCTTCGACTCAAAGCTACACGTCAGCAGCATCGAATCGTCTGGAGAGAACGAGCAGTGCATCACTTGCTTATCGTGTCCACTGAGATCGTGTAGCAGCGAGAACCCGTTGATGGCATCGTACAACAGCACATGGTTATCCGCAGAGGCACTGGCAAAGTACCTGCCATCATGGGAAAAAGTGACATACCACACTTCGTCTTCGTGCATCGTCAAGGTGTAGTGCACTGTATCTGGGAAGTTCTTCTTATTCGACTTGACGTCTTCGTACAACGAGATACGATCACCTTCATCTCCAAACTGGTAAAGCGTCTTAGACTGCTGATACTTGATCGACTGCTGCAACAGCTGGAAAAGTCTCTGCTTGGGAATCATATCGTTCGGGTCGATGAACTTGGAGATGTCGTTCAGCAGGGAGTCACGGCTCAGCATAGCGTCCCCCATCCAGCCATTACTCCTCTGAAGCTCAGGAGAGTCCTTGTTCATCAGCAGCGACGTCAGTGCCCGTATGTTGGCCGTATCCGTCAGCTCGTGAACCTCTTGTCTAAGCAGTATCAACGCCTCCTGTGTAGAGTTCTCCAGGTACAGCAACTCCAGGAACTTCTGTCTCTTGATCAGGAACACAATGTGTCTCTTCGTCTCATCGCTATCATTGATGAGGTGCAAGTCAGCAATCTTCAACTCGGCATTGGTGAAGTCACCACTTCTAACACACTCTATGAAGCCGTTGATCGCCGGGGAGTCCAGTTCCAGCCCACTCTCGTCCCTCAGCTCATCAGAGGACCGTTGATAGCCCAAATCCGAGAGTGCCTGTATAATCAGCCTTGTCAGCTCTGAAGGGTCAACCTCTGGGAACCGTTGCGCCAATTGGCCCTGGCCCTTACCGCTGTTACCTTGGTATCCATTCATCTCCACGTTGCTCTACTACTACACCGTGAACTTGGTGTATCGGTGACACTTTTAGTGTGTGAAAGGTGGTAGAAAGCTTCAAAATTGCCTCCTCCCCATACTTTATACCGATATGCGTTGTTGACTTCCTAATCGGGCAATGCTACGTGAGAACAGCCGCATATATGCAACACCTCCGGATTTTCCCTCCAAGGACATTTTATACGTGATTTATACTATACAACGCCTCTAAACAGTGTCATTTCTTCTCCTTTGGCTTGTTCTCCTTTGGCTTGGCTGGCACGAGTCTCTCCTTCTGTCCACCAACGAGCTTGTGTGGCTTCATGTACTTGTCCAGAGTCTCTTGGTCCACCTGGTTCTTTCTCTCTTGGAAGGCTACGATGTACTTGGTGATCTCGTCAATGGCGAGCTTCTTCATCTCGCCACTGAGCAATTCACCTGATTTGTAGCTGTCGTAGTACTGCTTGAGCTTCTCGTCATCGTCGAGGAAGAAGGACAGGTACTGGTAGGCAACGTCCACGTCTGGGTTACCACCCAATCTTCTGTGCTCTTCAACGGAGGTCTGGCCACCTGAGAAGGCATACTTGTTGATCTTCTTAGCGATCTGCTTAGGAGTGTCATCTAGGAAAATGGCAGATGAGTCGTCACTGGCGCTCATCTTTGTAGAAGGACCTTGTAGAGCAGGGAAGAACTTTGAGTGGATCAGTGCTGGCTTGGAGTACTTCAGCTTGTCTGCAACGTCACGACACAGACGGAAGTATGGGTCCTGGTCAATAGCACATGGGATCAGACACTGTGTCTTTGGGCCCATTCCCAGGACGTCAGGGAACGACGAAGGGAACGCAGTGGAGATCTGGATCGATGCAAAGTGCAATTTACCGATACAGTCGGAGTCTGTGAACCCGAAAACCGCCCTAGCAGTGGACGTGGTGATCTGACGTGAAGTTCTAACAACGTTCTCATAGAGTGCACCACCCATGTAGTCCAGATCTGAAAAGATAAAGGTGTTTTCAGGCTTGAACCCGACAGCGATGATGTCCTTTGCATTCTCCACGGCAAAGTTTCTAACGTCCTGAATGGTGAGCTTCGGCTTGAACAAGAACTTCTCGTCATCGGTCAGCTCGATCACCAACGGAACGTCAAACACCTCCTGTAGCCATTTGGTGAAGAGGAACGGAACCAGGTGCCCAACGTGCATGCTGTTCGAAGGACCACGGCCCGTATACAGGAAGAAAGGCTTGCCCTGCTCGTACAGGTCCAGAATCTTCGAGAAATCTCTCTCTGAGAAGAAAAAGCCCTTTCTCAGGAAGTGATGTGGCTTATGGCCAGTCACACGCTCGAATCTTTCAAGGGTCTCCTCGCCAATCGAGCGCGTACCAAACTGCTTGGTGAGCTTATCGTAGTCAATGGCCTGTGCCTGACCGTCCACAACAGCACCCTCCACTTCCCAGGGAGTCACTTTCTGTTCAGCAACCTGCTTGATATCCAACGCCTCGGTCTGTTTACTGAGCTCTTCAGTCATTGCCTCTGTCTTCCGCTTCGTAGCACACTTCTCTCTCCACCAAAAGGGAAAACGATGTTGGCTTCGTTCACTGAGCTGGAAAAGAGTGTTGAAAATTGTCATCGGCTTCCCAATAGGGTAAGCACCGGGGGCACACGTCACGTGTGCCATCGCCAAGATCCGACCACCGCCGGCGCTCACAACCACTTCCGCATTGGGAAATATTCCACTCGGCGGCAAAAAACGTTGAAAATCCCAACGTGTCCTTTTTTCCCCAAACACGCTTGTTGCGCGGAGAAAAAGAGAAGGAAACACCAAAACATTTGCGGCTTTGTGGTTATAAAAAGTTGATTTGTTTTCCAAACCACAAAAACACCCTTGCCATCCTTCCCTCATTTGAAAGAACGAAAACATCAAAACAAACCCGTCCTTTCTCGAATATCACGAACAGAATGAAGTTCCTCACTGGTTTGTCGCTCAAGTCCCTCACCACCCTTCTTGCCGCCGTGTCTGTTGGCCTTGCCGCCGGCGATGAAGCTGCCATTGCGCCAGCTGATTCCGCCGTTGTGAAGCTTACCGCCGATAAGTTTGCGTCGTTTATCTCTGAGAACCCGTTGGTTCTTGCTGAGTTCTTTGCGCCATGGTGTGGTCACTGTAAGGCGCTCGGTCCAAACTTTGCCCAGGCCGCTGACGAGTTGGAGCCAAAGAACATCAAGTTGGCGCAGGTTGACTGTACCGAGAACCAGGATCTGTGTCAAGAGCACGGCATCAGAGGTTACCCAACGTTGAAGGTGTTCAGGGGCAGCGCCTCGGACCCTGCTGACTACGAGGGCCCAAGAAGCGCCGCCGGTATCGTCAACTACATGATCAAGCAGTCGTTGCCAGCTGTCAGCGTCATTGACGCTGTTGCCGATTTCGACAAGTTCTTGGAGGAGACCTCGGGCGCCATTGTCGTTGAGACTGGTGTCAAGGACAACGCCACCTTTTCAGAATACGCCAATGCACACAGAGATGATTACTCGTTTGTTCAAACCACGAACGCCGAGCTCGTCAAGCAATACGGCGAGGATAAGATCCTCGTGTTCATTGAAGGCTCGGATGAACCAGTGGTGTTTGACGAGGAGTTGACCTTGGAGAACTTGGATGCCTTTGTTGCCCGTGAATCATTCCCATACTTTGGTGAAATTGATGGATCCACCTATCAAAAGTACTCCCAACAGTCAACGCCATTGGCTTACTTCTTCTACAACACAGCCGAGGAGCGTGCTCAATGGGCACCAGCTTTGACTGAGATTGCCAAGAAGCACAGAGGTGATATCAACTTTGTCGGTATTGACGCTTCCTCATTTGGCCGTCACGCGGAAAACTTGAACATGAAGCAAGAGTTCCCATTGTTTGTCATCCACGAGACCGCTTCAAACAAGAAGTTTGGTGTCCCACAGGACATTGAGTTGACCGAGAAGGCCATTGAAGAATTTGTTGAAAAATACGCTGCCGGTGAAGCGGAGGCCATTGTCAAGTCCGAGGAGGTTCCAGAGGTTCAAGAGCAGGCTGTCTTCAAGATTGTCGGTAAGAACCACGATGAAGTTGTTAACGATGAGACAAAGGATGTGTTGGTCAAGTACTATGCTCCATGGTGTGGTCACTGTAAGAGATTGGCTCCAATCTACGAGGAGCTTGCTGAGTTGTATGCAAGCGATGCCGAGGGTGCTGAAAAGGTTTTGATTGCTAACTTGGATGGAACTTTGAACGACGTTGACGTTGAAATCACAGGTTATCCAACTTTAGTTCTCTACCCAGCTGGTGATAAGAGCAACCCAATCGTCCACAAGGGAGGCCGTGACCTTCCATCGTTGATCGAGTTCATCAAGGAGAAGGGTTCATTTGGTGTTGACGCCAGTGAATTTGCCCCACCAGAGAAGAAAGAAGAGGAGAAGGAGGAGAAGAAGAAGGAGGAGAGAGACGAGCTTTAAACGGCAACAACTAAACAAACAAACAAACAAACAAACAAACGTGGGCTTGGTATATACAGAGGTTGGTTCGAGATTCAATACATAAGAAAGGAAAAGTTGATTTCGAAATACTTGAGAAAAAAGTTTTGTTATTTTTATAAACCAATCATAAGTAGCATTCGTTACAACATCAAGGCACTGGGCATCAGTTGACAGTACTTGCACAGAGAGCAGCACCAACACCAGATCCATCCTTTGCGATCTGGATGTGCACTGATCTCTCTCCGTCAGGCCCAATTGGTGAAAGAGCCAGAGCGTGTCTAATCATGGATCTAAACCCTGGGTAGTACTCCACAACAGAGCCGTCAACACCAATCTCAACCTCCTTGTGGTAACCGTCAAGGGCCTTGGTTCTGATGAGAATGGCAGCCAATGGCACAGCAGCGAGGTAGGCAGCACGACGAGAGATTGCTCTCACTATGGCTTGGATCGCCTTACGCTCCTCGATAGTTGTTGGCAGTCTCAAGGATTGCAACAGTGATAGCTCAGTCTCTCTGAGGTTTGTAGAGTCGTCAATCTCAATATGCGACAGCACCTCGGAGTCCAGCTCGAATGGAGTTCTCAGTCTATGAGGCAGCTCGTCGTACTCAAAGTACTGCGTGAAGATATCGCCCTTTGAATGTATCTCAACCAACACCTGTCTGAGGATTTCGCCCATGAACATACCACTCACACGTTTCTCAAACATGTGGTAACCAGGGTTCGAAGACACCTTATCAATGTTCTGGTCGTAAACGGTGTTTGGCAGGTGTTTCAGCTCGTTATCGAATGAACCCCATTCCGTGTTGATCACCATATGAGTGACACCCTTGCTCTTGAGCTCTTTCACCAGCTCAGGGTCCAGCTTCTTGATGGCCTCCAGAGGCTCCATATAACAGCCATTGGTACCTGTTCCAAAGATCGCGCCTATGACGGTATCACCCTGGTTACCGTTTGGAGACGCACCTGAGGAGTAGGCGTGGGACAGCAATGTCCCGACGGTGTCGTTGGCCAACGCCACAATGTCCACGGGACATTTGATCTTGTCCAATTGGTCCTGCAGCAGCTTGACCACGTCCTTGCCGACGGTGTCCTGGATCTTGAAGCCCTTAGTCCAGCGGATCAGCGTTCCTGACGACAGCGAGGTCTGGTCAACTGGATAGGAGAAGGTGAAGCCCAGCTTGAGCTTACCAGTGGTGTCTGTGGAGCCGGTAGGATGGTACTTGTCAACAAACTGCGCAATCTTCTTAGCCAAGTAGCCAAACAGCTCCTCGGACGTCTCAGCCTCCAGCAGGTCATCAGGGATCCTGTTCTTTAGCTGCTCGAGCTTAAAGGTCGAGTTGCCCTTCAGCTCAACAGAGCACACCCTGAAGTTCGTACCACCCAAATCAGCAGCTAAGAAGACACCTCTCTCACGCCCATTAGGGATGCTCGTCACGAACGTTGGAATCATAGGCAGGCCCTTTGATTTCTCACCAGGCGCATGTTCCAACCCTTCCTCGATGCTCTTGATGAAGTGGTTGGTAAGCTCCTCGAGCTTAGCAGAGTCCACTGTGAACTCCTTCACGATCGCATCGACTGACTCTTGTAAGACCATTTGTGTGTAATTTGTAGTAAATCAGTTATCTGACTGACTGATTGCTTGTTTGCTCGACTCACTGAGGAACTCACTACGTCCAAGACAGAGAAAAAGCAGCTATTTATAGGGGGTGGGATGACTTCACGAGAGATGAGAGAAAGAGAGAGGATTAATGCACCCCGTGCAACAACTGGGGCAACGCCGTCACGGAACAACTCTCGCGCGGAAAAACCCCCTGGCGCGAATGCACGCGCTCATAACCGCATGACAGCCACAGGGGCTCTGCTCGGGCTGGTGTGTAGCTATAGAACGCCACAAACTACGGTAGGGGGGCTAATAAGACGGCGTGGGCACAGTATATGGACGTACATTGATCTACAGCATCGCTACCATTGCTTGCCTCGCTTATTCGACCGAGTAGAACCCCCAGCCAGCAGTTATTGAAGCCCACTGAACGTACTCCGGGGCTGCCGTCCGTGTGTGGCACGGTTGTTCCCGGCTGGTGATTTCTGCATCAACGCTGCTGATGCAATGGAATGGGGTTCTGGGCATCGGGGGAAGTCGTCATGTGATGGCCAATTGGGCTACGTAGCGTTGACGTAGGTACCGAGCACTCGAGAGATCGTGGTGGAAGTGTCAACTTTCAGCCTTTTGGTCTCATTTGGCACAAGGTCGAATCCGTTGTCCTGTAGATAGCCGTCACACTGTACGAATACGCCTTTGACGAGCACTCGGGACTTGAGCTCAAGATAGCCATCTTTGACGACGTACTCGACCGGAGCATCGCCACTCAGGGTGTAGTGCTTGAGAGGTTGAGGCCAATGGATGTAGCGATTTACAGTCGCAGAGGTATTTCCAGTGCTGATCCTGTGCAGAGTGATGCACAGGATTAAATGCTCGTCGAGGGCTAAACAACCGCACTCCACCGTGGAGTTGTTGGCAACAGTCACAGGGAACCGTTCGGTCTTGACAATGACACTGGCCATGTCGTAGTAGTCAACTTGAACAAAGTAGCTTGCGTCGTCGCTAGCGTAGTTTTGAGCACCACTGGTGGAGATGAACAGGTTCAGCACGTTATCGTCGAATGCCTCACCACCAATGATACAGGGCTCGCTGAGCCTTTTGACACTGTAATAGCCGAGTTTGGGGACTCGACAGCTATCAACGAGCGACCAGGACGTTACTGGGTAGACGTCATTCAGCTGCCATACTAATTGGCCGCCGCATAGCCTGTTCTTCCCCCATCTATGACGAGCAGCTAGGAGTGCGAACGCCATACACTCACTCTGCACCAGTTGAGTGGCATAGATCCACGAGCTTAGATCGTTCTCCAGGATCCGAACATTGGCGTACACATAGTAGGACAGCTTCCTCGCAAAACCTTGGGCTTTGTTATGGTACTCCACGGTTTTCGACTGTGGGTACAGCTCATCTTTGTTGGTTATGCACTTGGTGAAGACCTCATAAGACGGCATCGCTTCCATTCCAAATTCGGAGACAAACCTTCCAACGAGTTTAAACCATTGCTGGTAGGGTAGCTCTTTACCATGCCACACATTCCACTGGTGAACGTCACCAATGGTCAGGTCATCAGCAGGTAGCGTGTCATTGGAATAGGGTGAGCCAGGGATGTATGCAATCGTTGTGCTCTCTTCTCCACCGTAGATATCAGCTAGAACCTGGGGTAACACCTCCTCGTAGATCTTACGAGCGTAGAATTGATCACGGGGAATCTTATACTCATCACGAGTCTGGTAGTCTTCGTTATTACCAGCATAGATCACAACGGATGGATGCTTCTTTAGCCTTTGAACATTCTGTTCAGCCTCAACCCTAACATTCGCAACAAACTCATCATCTCCTGGATACTGGCCACACGCAAACATGAAGTCCTGCCAAACCAGTATACCTAGCGAGTCACATTCCTGGTAGAACCAGTCATATTCGTAGATGCCACCACCCCACACTCTAACCATGTTTTGGTTACCATCCTTCAACAGTGCGATCCAATCCTTGTATTGCTGGCGTGTTAGGGTAGTTAAGAATGGAGAAGCTGGTATCCAATTACACCCATTGACATATGTGTCCAATCCGTTGACTCTGAAATAGAAGGTTGAACCTGTATCAAGTGATGATTGAACAAGCTCAACCTGTCTGAACCCCAAACGTTGTTCCAATGAATCAACAATCTTACCGTTGAAGATCAGATCAGTGGTCAATGTATAGAGATTCGGGTCCCCATGCGTAAAGGGGAACCACATCTTGATATCACTCAGCTGGTGAGTTGACTCAGGACTTTTGAAAATGGTACGATCACCAAATTTCAGAGTATAGACAACGTTGGCGTTCCCACCCTTGGTGATTGCCTGGAGCTCCAACTCGGCACTCTTTGTTTCAACGTCAAGCCTGTAGCTAACATCAACGCCATCCAGCTTCCCGGTCTCTTCATCCCAGAGAACCAACTCCACCGGCTTGTAGACACCACAAGTGATCAGCCTTGGGCCCCAATCCCAGCCATAATGGTATTGTGCCTTTCTCACGAACATGCGATCATTGCCGAACTCTGGCAAGAGTGTAATCGGCTCAAATGGCTTATCCTTGATATGATCCACTGGGTGGAACTTCAACAGGAGTGTGTTTATCCCTTCCAGGGGTTGGACCTCCACAGAGTATCTTCTGAACATGTTCTTCGTGTGAGCGATGTGCTCATTGTTCAAGAGAACATCACAATCCGTGTCCAGCCCGTTGATGACAAGTTCACACCGCTCAAGGCGAAGACCAGGCTCCACCGTGATGGACGCTTTATACCACCACTCAGTTCTACCAACAAACGAAACCAGAGCTTCGTTACAGTCGCTCAAAGGGTCTGGAATATCACCGCTGTTCACCAAATCAGGGAAAATCTCCGTCACGGCACTGTTGGTATGGCTCTTTGTCCAACCAGTGTCTGTTGAGCGTTTGAAGTGCCAATTGTCGAATGTAAGTGCAGTAGGCATCGTGGAAGTGGTCAACAACATGTGGTTAGAAAGAAGAGAGGGGGGAACAAAGGCACCAAGAGAGGTTTATATATATGAATACAACAATAAATCCCCCCGAGATTTGTCCCTTACGGGGGGTATATGCAATGTCGTACAGCTGGGTGCATTGATGTCAAAATTAACACATGTTGATAGTTTGTTGGGGAGGGGAGAGCGTTGTCTTTGTTTACTACAAAGACGAAGCCGATAGTAAGCTCGTGTGCTCGTGTGATGGTGTGGAGTCCAATTGGATGCCAATGTCGGGCTGTTTTGCGCCGAAGAACTCTTCAAATCTCCCCAACATCTTGTATAGATCCCTGGCCCGGCCCAAAGTGTACCTAAACGTTCTACGCCTGGTCGATACGGTGTCATCCTTGTCTTCACTCGAGTCTGTAGACAGGGGCTGTTTGTCAGTTTGCCAGGTCTGCTCCATTTCAGCAGGGCTCATGGACTCCAGTAGGCTTAAATTATTCAACAGTGGAACAATGCTTGAAGGCTGTGGCATTCCAGGCTGTGGCATTCGCAGCTGTTCCATTCTCTGTGCCTCGTTTCTTCGAGCCATTGAGATCCCCTGCGATGCCCGTCTTTGGCTCTGCAGCGCAATCTGCAGATGGTGTCGCTGCTGTGTGCTCTCAGTGTTCCACTGACGCCTAACATAGCCTTCATGTACAGGCAAGAAGAGCACATCTGCGAGTGCACTGGGTCCCAGAGAGTCCACGCCGGCTCCATGAGCACCGCTGGTGCTCAGCCTACGCCTACGTAGGTGAACCCGCCGTGCAATTCTCCTATAGATCCTACGCAAGAGGTGTCTCGAGCCCGTTGAGGCCTCGCTGCCTATGCCACTGAGCTCGCTGCCCATGCCACTGAGCTCGCTGCCCATGCCACCTCCGTGTACCACAGGGCGCTCCAGCGCAGAACCAAGCCCACTCATCCTATCCCTCTCCACTGAGCTCGAGCTCTCCGGCACTGCCACCCCAGAAGATAGCGTCTCCGTGCTGGAACCACTCCCGCCACGGTGGAAGCTGGCACTGTTGCACGTTGGCGAGTGCCATAGCTCTTCAACAGAGATTGTGATCACGGACCGGGCCAGCAGCTCAATTCTCGGGTAAACCGCCATCGACTGACACCAGCACGCTCTCCAGAGCAGTGCAAGTGTCGCTACGAGTTGCTTCACCAGCTTACAATGTGCCATTGTTTACATCCAAAGGATTATGCGATGACACAAACGTAACTTCACCACAAAGGACGCGGACGGTGTTGCATGACGTCATAGGAGAAGGAGCGCGCGGAGAGTGGAGGGTGGAGGGTGGAGGGTGGAGGGATGATGATTACATAAGCAGTGTGCTTACATAATCACACACCCAGACACCACTAAAAGCACCAGTGCGCGCGAAAATTTCCTAAAACACGCAAAATTTTTCACCGACTCAGCTCCTCCGAGAACTTTTTTTTTTGTATGAGCTTGGGACATTGGCCAAAAAAAAAAGTTCTAGCTGAGATTCGACAACTTTTTCCCTCTTCTTTCTCTCTCTTTCTTCCTCTCTTTGAAGCTCATTTGTGAAGACAGAACACGAGAAGAAGATCTCTCGTTCGAGCCCTTTTGTTTGTTTGTTTGTTTGTGTGTGTGTGTGCGCTATTGCAATCATCGATTCCGTGAAGTGGTTGTCATCTCATCGAATCATTTAATACTCAGCCAAGTGTGGACACAATCGCATAACGATCTCGTCCCTCTACGCCCATCTTCTCCACGCCCATCTGTTTCTTACTGAATAAGGGCGAAAACGTGGCCATTGCTCGGTGCCATTGTTGAAGGATAGTGCTTCACCTCTAATATCATCATCTCCATCGCTGGACTCTTGCATTTCCCTCTTCAGACCACAGGACTGAACCATTCCAACCATGTCTGCTGAAACCTACGCTGACGCTGCTAAGCCAGCATCCCCTGCCACTGCGCCAACACAAGAGCCTGCAGCTGAGTCCATTGAGACCGTTGCTGCTGAAAAGGCTCCACAGGACTCCACTGACTCCCACTTGCCCTCGCCAAAGGCCTCTCCAAAGAATGCCAAACAACAGGTGAAGCTGGCCCCGGCACCTGTTCCTGAGGTGAGTGCATGGGGGTCTTCATCCACGGAGGGCTCCAGATCCAACTCCAACGTTGATTCCAAGCATTGGCCTTCTCCTCTAGAGGTGCCACAACAGCAATCACAACAGCAACAGTCCGGTGGAAAGAAACAGGCTGTTGTAAAGAACACCTCGAAGGAGAAGTGGGTCCCATTCAATGCCTCTGTTGTGTTAGCACAGCCTGCGAAGAAATCGACGCAGAAGAGAAACCAGAAGAACCATGGTGGCTTGAACAACAAGCAGGTCAACTCTGATGCTAAGAAGAGAAAGAACAAATCTAAGCAGGGAACACACAACTCAGCACAACAGTCACAGTCACAGCAGCCACAGGCGCAGCAGCAATCACAACAGCAGTCACAGTCTCAACAGCAATCGCAGGCTCAGGATTCAGCCAAGTCCCCAGCCAATGACACTGTTGCATCCACTGCTTCCACTGACTCTGCAGAGAAGTCTGGTGTCGCATCCCAACATCAGCAGACCCAGCCAAACCAACATCAGCATCATAACCATTATCATAACCACCGTCATCACCATCATAATCACCACCAGAACGCTGCCAATGGAGGTGCTGCTGCCGGTAATGCCAACAACAACGGCCAGCATTACCCTCAACAGTTTGCCCAAGGCTCGAGACCTTTCCGTCCTTATAACGGCAACGGTAATCGTCGTTTCAGCAAGAACGGTGCGCCATTCCGCTACAACAATGGCCATTACAACAACCAGGCCGGTGGATATCCTCAGGGCTTCTACTACAACGCACGCAATTTCATCGTCAACAAGAACGAACCAACGTATTCACTAACGAAACAGATCGAGTACTACTTCTCAATTGAGAACTTGGCCAAGGACCTGTTCTTGCGTAAGCACATGAACTCTGAAGGTTGGTTGAACTATGAGGTTGTGGCCAACTTCTACAGAATGCAGGTGCTGAGTGGTAATGATCTCTCTCTTGTGAAGAAGGTGTTGTTGGAGTTGAACGGTTCCTTAGTTGAAGTTGGTGAAGCTGGCGAGCTGACGGTGATCAGAGTCAAGGACAACCATAAGATCTGGGTCCTTCCAGCTGAGCAGAGATTGGCAAGTGTCGAAGGTGAAGTTACGATAATTGCCCCAAAGGTTGATGAGGAGGGCGAAACCAGAGCTTCTGAGGCCACTGAAGCCACTGAGACTGAAGCCACTGAGACCAAGTCCACTGAGACTGAAGCTGCTGAAACCACTAATGAGAATGATGATGTCAAGGAGGATAACTAGACGAATCTCGTCTCCTCTCAGCCATTGGTGTTTCCTTTTGTTTCCCTTCCTTTATCCCCTCTGTACACTACATTCAATCCTGACCTTCTGAGCCATATGGACGTCATTGTTTGGTCCATCAAAGAGACAATTACCACTTATAAAACCCCCATCTCTCTATCTATCTATATCTATATCGAAAAAGCAAAAAAAAGCAATCCGTTTTAAAGGAAGGAGTACAATAAACACAGCATATCATCGTCGTGATGGGGCATGTCTGTGATGATGGCTTTCTTCAACTGTATAAAGAATCAAAAGTAATACATAAATATCTTTTTTTTTCCTGATTTTGTCTTACGTAGCTCATCATCGTCATCATCGCCAGTAGGTTACACTCCCAATAGAGAACGCCAGTCATTCCAATTGTAGTCGTCATAGATGAACTCCATCGACGATTCCAGCCCGTGCTGGAGGAACGTCGGGTAGTATCTGTGTAGGTACATCACGACACCCCAGGATACAGTTGCAAAGGTACTCCATGAGTACCTTTGGATCAGCTTCTTCAGGTGGAGGTGCTCTGTGCTGGACACCAATGGCAATCTGCTCTCCCTCTGGAGAAGCTTCAGCTCTTTGGCCAGCCTGAACGCCATCAGCTTACCAAGTGCAAGGGTCACCCTGGCACCGCAGAACAGCGTGATCTGGTGGGTGATTGAGTGGTTGAACCATGGTGTCAGGTTGCCGTACACTATGAGCCCGCCAATCGCACCACTGATGAACTCGTGAATCGGCGCCTCTCGACCAGACACCCTCTTCAGCGCCATCAGCACGGCTCTGTAGATGAAGGCGTACACCGCGAGGATCGTCCCGTGGGCCCTGGCCATCTTCACAACGGCGCTGAGCTTCGAGCTCAGCGGTGAATGCCTCTTGAAGATGAATTGCATCACAAGCGTATGCGCAAACCTCAGCTTTCCACCGTAAATGAGCCCATTCCTCATGGATTTCACCACTTGGAGAAGCTCCCGGTTCTTGGGATCAGAGATAATATCGTTAATGTCCATCCTCGTGACTCAACTGGCCAATTGGCACCGACCTGTGCTGCTGGAAGTTGGTATTAACGCCATGGTGATGATTCTGTCTCCGGCGTACTACCCCAATTTTTCCGAGACCGGCACGATGATCCGAAATACCCCACAAAATGCGGAGTTCCGAGGTCAACCGGACCCTCGGGTCTCGGAGACAGAATATGCTGTTTTCGGAACATTCCAAAATCGGTGGTAAAGTGATGTTTACTTCAACACGTTTTCGTACAGTTGAGTCCTTTCAGCCAGCACAACACCGCGTAGCCAGGGAACCTCAGGGAACGAAAGCGGAGTCAGCATGGAGTTCATCAGAAAGCTCATCTCGCCAGCTATCCAGCTGCCAAACGACGAAGCTCAAGCGGAAACTGCGGGCGAACAGCACGCTGGTGAAGACCAAGGCGACTACACAACACACTCAGAGGTTATGGGCTGGTGCCTGTACTCGTGGGCGGCAGAGCCATTCATCGTGAGCGCTGTGTCCACGTACGTTCCCCTACTGCTGGAGCAGTTTGCCAGGGAGAACGGCGTGAGACTCGATGATCACTCCAAGCCGTGTATCCATAAGGAGCCAATCGACGTGACACCATTGCCTCCTCCTCCGGACTCAACGTTGCCGGAGACGTTGATGTTATTCAAGAGAAGAGAGCACGTCCAGTGCGTGGTGTACGTTCTCGGCAGGTACATCGACACGTCGTCGTATGCGCTGTATACGTTTTCCATCTCCGTGGCCATCCAGACGCTGGTGGTGATCTCCATGTCCGGGGCGGCTGATAGGGGCCATTATAGGAAGCAGCTGCTGTTGATGTTTGGCGTTGTTGGTGCCATTGTCACCATGCTGTTCCGGCTGATCTCCAGCGAGCGGTACTACCTGTCCTCGCTGTTTGCCATCGTGGCAAACAGCTGCTTCGGAGCAGTGAACGTGTGTGGCAACTCGTTTCTGCCGATACTGGTTTCGAACTTGAAGCCGCCATCAAGCTCCAGGGACAGCGTTGTGTCCAATGGTAACCAGTTCACCAAGATCTCAGGCCTGGGTGCAGCTTCAGGGTACATATCTGCACTTATAGTGCAGATCATGACGATGCTGATCGTCATCAAGACAGGCTCCACCACGCTATCGATCCAGACGGCGATCTTTGTCGTTGGTCTCTGGTGGTTTGTCTTCCAGTTGCCCCTTGCAATGCTGTTGAAGTCACGTCCAGGACCAACGCTGGTGCTGAAGCCGGATCAGAACGCATTGCTACAGTACGTCAGGTACGGGTGGCACACGCTGTTCGTCTCTATTAAGCATGCCTCCATGCTGAGAGACGTTTTGATATACCTGCTGGGCTGGTTCATCGTCAGCGACTCCGTGGTGACGATCAATTCTGCTGCTGTGCTGTTTGCACGCTCAGAGCTGTTGATGTCGACCCCGAAGCTTGTCATTGTCGGTATTTTATCGGTGCTCTTTGCCATCTTTGGAAGCCTGACGGTGCCATATATACAGAGGCTGTTCAAGATAACACCCAAGGGGAGCCTGCTATGCGTCATCGTTGGTGCCAGTGTCATCCCATTCTACGGGATTCTGGGCTTCTACTTCTATGGTATTGGTCTCAAGCACGAGTGGGAGATGTACATGCTAGCAGTGTGGTATGGGTTCATTCTCGGTGCGCTCGCCACGGTCTCACGCTCATTGTTTGCAATGCTGATACCAAAGGGCAAGGAGTCAACCTTCTTCAGTCTTTTCAGCGTCACGGACAAGGGCTCGTCGATCCTGGGGCCAACGATAACTGCGCTGATTACAGATAAGACCCATAACATTAGGTACTGTTTCTACTTTCTGTTCCTGTTGCTCATCATTGCATTACCGATATATGCCATGCTCGACGTCGAACGAGGACGACAGGAGGCTCTGGAGCTGGAAACAGTGGATGAAGATGAATGAGAGTGTCCTGAAGGTAATCACCACAGGTTTTCCTGCTCTATGTACTTGATTAGACTCTCAATGGTGATGATCTTGATGTTGTACTTTGAGCCAAACTCTTCACAGTCCTCCAGTCTCATCATTAGCCCGTCCTGGTCTCTAACCAGCTCGCAGATACACGCAGCCTCTTGCAAGCCAGCCAGTTTCGATAGCTGGACACCAGCTTCCGTGTGGCCCTGTCTCTTCTGTAGCAGTCCATCAACTGCTCTTAGTGGACATATGTGACCAGGTCTGCGCAGGTCCCCCGGTGTTGATTTAGCACTGGCCATCGTCTGCACCGTGACGGCCCTGTCACGGGCACTGATTCCCGTGGTGACGTCTTCGCTCGCATCAGCAGTCACCGTGTAGGCTGTTCCGTGTCTATCCTGGTTATCTTTAACCATTGGTGGTAAATCCAGGGCATCAGCCTTTGCATTTGACAGTGGAACACAGATGAAGCCGGACGAGTGACGCACCAAGAACGCCATCTTCTCGCTAGTCACCAGCTCCGCAGCGATGATCAGGTCTCCTTCGTTTTCCCTAGACTCGTCGTCCATGACGATGAGGAATTCTCCATTCTCTTTACAACAACAGTGTTAGTACGGGCTCCAGGGGAAGAACTACGTCCAATGAAAACAACAACGTACTGTATGCTTCGAGAGCCTCAGGAATAGGTGTGAATGCCATCTTCAGACTTCGATTGGTTTTCTCCAGCAGGGGGGTGTTTCCAGAAGGAGGTGGTGATAGTGAAAAAAGTGTTGATGTAAGAGGTTGGGGTTTAACGAAGAAAAAAAACCGGCACAGTTATTTTCTCGAGACAATCAAGTGAGAAAAGTCCGATGCGCGTGCTCTCTGAGTGTAAAACCTCGCTTCCTTGGATGCTTTTGGTGATGTTCAAGGGATTAAACCTCCATCAACGAAAAATTTTCTTCACTTACTGAGACGTCGATACGCCGGCTTATTTATACACATCAACAACAATAAAACGCTTTATCATCTGATTTATACATTACTAAAGATGTTATACATCGCTGACTCATTGCATTGGCTGGATGGTTTGTCAGCTGCGTATGGGAGGCACGAACTGTGGCATTTGCCTCAACGAGAGCACACGGCTATTCGGTAGCGTCGTCGATGGGGAGTGCTCCGGAGGTAAGGGGAGTTTAGCGGAGTTTAGCCTGGGGGCGTGGGCTGCGGGCTGGTCGCTTTATCGGGTTTATTACGTAATCAGGCGAGCTCGTTTGTCGGGTTTATTACGTAAGCGTCGGAATCCACCGCGCATCGGAATTCGCCGTCGGAATTGCAAAGGCCAACGCCGGAACCTCGCCAGGCTCTCCTCGCTGCCCACGGATACCTCGCGCGTGCCGCAACGTGATTGGCCAGTCAGCCCATGGAACCAACACCGTCAAGAGCAACCCAATGGAGCTGGCAGCACGCTTCAATTGCCTCCTGAAGGGCAGAACCGGGGCGTTTTACCCGTATTTCCACTCATCGAGCGCCACAGCACAGAAATGTTAGGATGTCACGCTAAAATCAGCCAATCGAAGGCCTTTGAGACGACCCGCGGCCTTTGAATCTCGTTTGGCATCATCTATAAAAATGGCACCTCTTCTTCAACATCTCTGCTCTTTCCTCTGCTCTGGAGCACCAATTGGTTTGAACCATACGCTTGAGCCTTTGGAGTAGAACACACACACACACACACACATACTTGTACATACACTTATACACACACGATGAAATTGCTTACTGATGATGAGATCGATGCCCATTGGTGGGTTGTTGCTGAAGGAGGGTTGATTGGGCTTGCTGCCGGTCTACTGGCCACCGGGGCCATCTTCAAGTACGGTGCATACAAGTACCCTGGGTTCCCAAAGAACTTGCCATGGTCCATCAGAACGGCGATCTTCATCTCGCCACCAACGGTGGGTATCACCATTGGTGCGGAGGAGGCGTCCAATGCATTTGATAGAGAGATGTACTCCAACGACTACAACGCAAAGCTCAAGTTGGAGGAGCACAAGAGATGGGCAGAGCTGCCATTGAGCCAGAAGTTCGTGCAAGGTGCTGCCAACAACAAGTACAAGATCATTGTTGGAGCATGGGCCGCTTCCATGTGGGGGTCATGGGTCTTCGTGGACCGTGATCCAATCATGACGAAGACTCAGAAGATAGTGCAGGCCAGAATGTACGCACAGTTCCTGACCGTGGGCTTGCTCTTGGGTTCTATTGGGTTGAGTATGTACGATGAGAAGCACAACGCTCCAGCCAAGGTTGAAGAGCTGCAAGGCTGGGAGAAGGTGCTACTTGAAGAGGAGGAGAGACAGAAGAAGGAGAAGGAGAATGGTAACGGTACTTACAAGAGAGCCAGAATCTACAAGGATTGAGCAGAGAGCTTCTCCTTGTTGTTTCTCCTGGTTGTTGTGTTTTTTTTTTTGTTCATTCATGAGGTTACGAGTCATATTCCCCTTGTACATTTCCCCTATATAAACGTTCTGTATACTAGCTATCATCATATCATTAAACGGTTCTCGCTTTTAGACGTGAATTTGTACGGTCATGTGTATAACTATGTCTCATGATCGTAGTAGTTGCTCGTTGACCCTCTGGAAGAATGCTTGACGGAACCTGAACGACCTGTTCATCATGAGGCTCTCAAAGGTTGGCCAGGTTTGTCCAGGAGATTGTCCAGGAGATTGGTGTATCCTGTCGACATCGGTGCCAACGTCCTGAAGTACCCAGCCATTAGACGTCCACCGTACTTCTATCAGCTCACCTTCAAGAGTCTTTATAGATAACCAGCCGTCGATTTGGTTGATGGCGAGCACAAAGGGGGTGCTATAGTGTTCGATTGCACTGCGATGCTCTTGCTCTTCCATGGCCTCTCCTGTATCTGAAACCGTAAGTGGACTGTGTCTGGTGGAAGGTGAAATGTTTTGAAATGACTATTTTACTGTGCTATATATGATATTATAATTATAATTATAATTATATAATCGCAATTATATAATCAGAACCTTGGTCTTCTCTTTCTTCCTGTGAACTTGGAATCGAGCGCAACGCTCTTACCTCTTTTCTTCATCAGCTCCTTCTTTCTGTGAATGAAGTGCTTCTTGCTCTCCATCTTCTTCTTCATCTTTTTGCCTATTTTCTTATCGTGATCGTTGACAGGTGCGTCCATCGTCAACCCGTTCAGATTCAAGGACTCTGAGCTTTGGCCCGCACTCAGCACCAAATAGTACTTCTTGTTTCTCTTACTCTCCGCGTCGTCGATGACCAGTCCACCTTGGAACCCTGCGACTTTTGCGCTGGAAAGGATCGCATCTATTTGGCCGTCATCGGAGGGATAGAACTGTGCAACGAACTTACCTCCCCTCTTCAAACTGGCAAACAGCGTGTTGAAGAACCTCATCAGCCTCCATTTGGGGTCCACGTTGGACGAGTCCGCATTGCACAGCCACTGTATCACGGATATACTTATTGCAGCGTCGAAAGTACCCGGTCTGAACGGTACACCGGAACCAATATCAGCCAGAAACAAATCACCTTCAACCTCCCTGTCGAGCGCCGTGGCAAGCATCGAAGGCGCAATGTCCATCCCACACCAAACGTGGCCCTCCTCTGAAAGGATCTCGCCTGATAGCCCAGAACCACACCCTATATCCAGTATGAAATGTGGCGTGGAGCTGAGATTCAACAGCTCCAGGGCCCTCAGCGTCATCTTGGCCTGGATGTGCTGAACTCTTGTCGAGGAAGTGTACTTCTTCGACTCAGAATCGTTGTAGAAGATCTCTGGCGGTGCGAGCTGTTCTGGACGCGACATGGTAGAGCTAACGGGACGCTGCTTGTAGGCGGTTCTACCCAGTTGTTGTTGTAGGACCTCAAGAGAAATTTTATACCTGACAAAAAACAGTGAAGCTCATCGCCCGTAGACATCGCACACAGAGGCCGGCGTGAAAATTTGACTCAGCGGATTACATAAGCCGCTTATGTAATAAAGTGATCTGGCTTATGTAATGTCGCTTATGTAAGCCATTACGTCAGCATCACGTGCCAGGTGCGTACGCAGTGGCTGTTAGGGACAGTAGCGCCAGTAGCAACGGTATAGGCTCTCTGGTGATGGTGGGAAGATACACAGTACTTGAGGGCCTGGCGAGCACCTTCTCAAGCTACGCACCCTGTGGTGAGCCCGATTGGCTGGGGCAAGCCTATCACTCTCGCCATCCCCGCGTAAAGTCTCGTAACCCGACACTGCCTCGTCTCGGGAGCCCATCATGGCCGCTACACACCATCGGAAAGCGACTCGTTTACAACAGGCCACCATGTGGTTGCCCGCCCTCGTTCGTGCCATCGGCCAATGGCACCACCGGGACATGCGCTCTCTCTCTCTCTCTCTCTCTCTCTCTCGCAGAGCGGTTGTAATTGGTATCGCCCTGGCTGTTCATACCCTCGTTGTGAACCTACCCAAGTGGTGTCCTCCCACGCGTGCTAAATCTATTGCTTGACGCATTTTAAAGCCATTGTGCAATAAATCGGAAAAGCATCAACACCGGAAAAGCATCAACAAATCCTCACAAACCCCATAGCGAAAAGCGTTTTATCGCCGCCTGCGTCATCGTAAGCCGCTCGCTCTCTCCCTCTCTCGTTTCTGTCCCCAGCGTCGTTGCGGAGTCTCGGGAAATTTGCATCACGCTGCTTCGGATAACACCCCCCTTCCCATTGGAAACGGGCTAAGAACCCAGCGTGAGGTCGATCCCAGCGTATCAAACCCCTGTATAGGATCACCCCTGGTTGCCGTGCTTGGTGCTGTGTAGCTGACAAGGTAAGAGCAGAGAGAACGGATCGAGACCCCTGTGTGAGTGCGTGGATTGGAGTACAGACGTGGTCCACTGTGCGGTATATAAGCGAAGTAAACAACCCCTTGCTTGTTTGAAGAAAGATGCAGCGGTACCTCCGTCAACTGTGTCAGAACCCCTTGGAGTCGAAGGAGCTCAAGAGACCTTCCCTTGCCGACAACACCGAGTATCAGTCGAGTGCTTCGACGTTGGGGACGCTGAGCTCGCCTGCTAGGGAACGAGCCGCTGGTGAAGCAGAGCTTGCTGAAGTAACAGAGGAGAGCGTGGAAGAAGGAGAGGAGACTTCTGTGATGGCTGACCAGCAGACGCTGGAGACGTACAAGACGTCCAGGAAGATCAAGGTCAACAGACGGATCTACAAGGGCAAGGTGAAGAGTAAGCTGGACGACGTGAAGTTTGAACATGCCCATAGCATTCTGGATGAAGTTGACACTACAAAGTCCAAGTACAAGGGCTTCTACGTGATGATCTGGTTCTCCATCGCCGTGACGAACTTGGACTTCATGGTGAACCATCTCCTGGAGCACGGGTTGGAGAGCGATATCCTGGCAACAATGGGCAAAGACCTGACTGCCGTGGCGTTGACGGACCTGGCGATGTACCTGTCAATGTACTTTGTTGTTGTGGTCCAGAAGGCCATATGCTGTGGATGGATCACGTGGCACGGCTCCGGCTGGCTAGTGACAAGTGCTTACGAGCTGGCGTTTACCGTGTTCTTCCTATACCTGGCACAGTGGAAGGACTTCCCGTGGATTGGGAAGATCTTCCTCTTCTTGCACTCGATGGTTCAACTGATGAAGATGCACTCGTACTCCTTCTACAACGGGTACTTGTGGAACATCGTCGAGGAGCTGAACGAGTCCAGGGGCCTCCTGAAGAAGTCAGACACGCTCTCGAAGGAGGTTGTTGACCATTTGAATGAGTCTGTGGAGTTTTGCCAGTC
>NW_017963654.1:0-125586 GCF_001661405.1 Williopsis jadinii
ATAAGTCAGTTTGCGTAAAAATATGAGTATAATCCAGCCTGGCCTAGGAACACTCTCCAAGAATAAATATAAAATTGAACAACAACAACAACAAAAACCCATGAAAACAAAAGACAGAAAAGACCCACTCACACCCCTTGTATGTTTATGAAATGCGTACTAGTTTCAAGAAGCGGTACGCTTATGCAATCTGTGTTGAAAAGCTTATACCATGAAGGATTCACCACAACCACATGTTCCCTTAGAGTTTGGATTCTTGAAGACAAATCTTGAACTCAACTTGTCATCGATCCAATCCATCTCGGAACCAACGATCGAGAAGAGGGCCTTTGAATCAATGACAACTTTAACCCCGTCTTGTTCGACAACCTCGTCAAACTTCTGTGGCTGTTCGATATATTCAAGGTTATATGTCAAGCCAGAACAGCCCCTGTTCTTCACTCCAATACGAATCATCTGAGGAGTCGGCTGGTTCAGGAGACCTTTGAGGTGGGCAAGAGCATTCGGGGATAGCGTAATAAGTGCCTTGCGTGGCTTCAATGTTCTTCTTCTTCTCTTCTTTGGTGTAGTTGTGGTGCTGGCATCAACAGTGGTTGCCTCTTGGGGTATGGTCTGTGTTGTAGTAGTGGTACTGGTAATGGTGGAAGCCGCCTTGCTTGCCTCGGTTGGTGCCTCAGCGGTCTTGTTTCTCTTCAAAACATCTCCAAAGCTTCTAGAAGGTAGACTGTGCTTGGCCCATCCGGTCGATCCCAAACTCTTCGTTGTGCTGCGGTCACTAGTCCCTTCCGAACTCTGTGTGGACATCTTGTACGGCACGTAGCTCACACCTTGGACGGGCATTGGTGTGGTTTGCAAAAATCTCTTAGTAGAGTTTGCCATCGTAGAAGAGAAGTTTCTGCGTAGTAGTAGTGACATATCTGAAATCTGTGGTACTGTTCTCAACATCTGCTTTGTATATGATCTGTGTGTGTAAAGGCGCTGCCACGGGTGTATTCTTCTATTGAACGTTCTGCTGTATATGGCCTAGAGAACAACTTGAAATTGGATATAATAATGCAAATGAATTGGGGATCGTGGTCAAACGTCAATGTCTATAAGAATAATGGAGATTCTTGTAGATAACTATGAAAGATATAGGGAGAATATATTCACCAAGTTGAAAGAAGAGGAAAAGAAAATCAATGACCCTCCCTTTTTTTTTACAGTTATTGTCCTTGGCTTTTGAGCGCAAAGAAAGGGCCAGGAAAGGGAGAAAAACAAAAAAAAACCCTCCTCCGGGCGTGGCACCGCCAAACGTTCCAAACACAAAATATAAAATGGGGGCGTGATTATGTCATCAGTGTGACTCAAAAGCAGCCAATGAGAGAAGGGGAAAGTGTAAGCATTTTGAATTTCACGCCAATTACCACAATGTTCGCGAATTTTTCCAAAGGTGTCCTTTCTTTGGCAAATCCCGATTTTCGCAAAAGCTGTGACTCCTCGTCTAAACTGCTAGGTCCGTGACTAAGGGAAAGCCGGTCCTAACTTGCCTAACTACTACTCACCAGCATGGCCATCCATACACCTACATCCGTACACCTACATCCGTACCCATACATCCGTACACATACATCCGTACACACACAAGTAAAAAAAAGACAAGCATTAATAGACACATTAACAAAGAGATGTAGTAAATTTGTGGGTTAAACAGGCGTTGTCTCCTTCTTCAACCAGTAGAAGGCTCTTTGGTCATCCTTCAATAAAGGAGAAAGCATTTGACAAACGGTTTTATGGTGATTGTTGATTAGTTTTCTCTCTTCGTGGGTCAAGAGCGAGACGTTTGTTAGCTTTCTGCAGTATGGAACCAATGTCAAGTTTCTAAACTTGAGGAATGACTTCTCACCAAACTTCAAGTCTGTGCTCTCAACGAGCATATCGTTTTCAATACGGATACCGTATTTGCCATCCTCGTAGAATCCAGGCTCGTTGGTGACGATGTTTCCCTTCTCCAATGGGTATGAGATCAACCCATTTCTCAATCCAATGCCGATAGGTCCCTCATGTACGTTGAGATAAGAACCAACACCGTGACCAGTACCATGTCTATAGTCTAACCCCTTGGCCCATAAGAACTGTCTGGCAAGAATGTCGATGTAATAACCGTTTGTACCTTCTGGGAATACCAACTGCTCGATGGCCAAGTTACCCTTCAACACCAACGTGTAGTTATCAATCTCCTCCTGAGTTGGTTCACCAAAATGTAAAGTTCTTGTAATATCAGTGGTACCTTCCATGAACTGGGATCCAGTGTCACAAAGATAAATCTTTGAAGGGTCAATCATCGCAGAGTTCTCACTTGGTGGAGCATAATGGATCACCGCAGCATTTGCACCCGTTGCGGAGATGGTTTCGAATGAGTTGCCCATGTAATGCTCTTGTTCTTGTCTAAATTCAATGAGCTTTTCACCAGCGGCATACTCATCAATCAACCCTTCGCCACGAACCAGTTTGTCTTCAAGCCATGCGAAAAACCTCACTATTGCAACGGCATCCTTCAACTGTGCCTTGGAGAAATTCTCAATCTCGGTCTTATTCTTCACAGACTTGAACAGAATAACTGGTGAAACTATCTGTCTGTATTTACAGTTGTTCAAATTACGCACGATTTCCCAAGACGCAGTTTCTGGAATGGATATGGATGCAGACTTCTGCTTCAACGCAGTGGTTACCGAAGATAGTTCAGTCCAAATGGAATTATATGGAAGCACGGTAATGTTATTTTCAGCAAAGAATGTCTTAACATCATCGGAGTATGGGTTATCGGTGAATAACTTGGTGGTCTCACCGTCAACAATCACATAAGAGAAGAAGACAGGGTTATACTCGATATCAGAACCTCTCAAGTTAAGGAGCCATGCAACCTCATCCAAAGCGGACAATAAGATGGAATTGGAGTTGTGCTTGTTCAGTTCCGTGATCAGTCGTTGGTGTTTGCTCTTGAATTCTTCACCGGTGTATTCCTTTGTCAAATGGATCAACTTGTTTGAAGGCCTCTTTGGAACTTCTTCAAACTCGCCCCAGATAGCATCAACCAAGTTGTTTTTAATGGCAACGAGTTCCACTTTAGATCCTTCTCCGTTTTCATCCACTTTAGTCTTGATTGTGTTCTGGAAACTGACAACATCCTTGTAGCTGATAACTTTCGGATCAATACCAATCTTGACAAGTTTCTTTCCCAGTCCAAGGGACTGTTCGATCGCCTCTTGGACTGCCCACTCTTGCCATGTTGGTTCGCCCTTTGCACCTTGCTTGAGCAAAACCCAGTTGAAATCCAGCTCTTGGCCAGCCTGGTTGAAGTATCTTCCATCAGTACTCAACGCAGACTTACCCTCTGGAATGTCGTTGAAATTCAACAAATCCCTGGTGATGATGGCAATCCCGGCGGAACCAGTGAACCCAGAGATAAAGCTTCTTCTCTGGTCAGCGGACGAGACGTATTCGGAGCTATGCTCATCCTCGCTAGGAACAATGTAAACCGCCAGGTCGTTCTCCTTCATCTTGAACCTCAACTTTTCCAATCTCTTGGTGGTGTTCACGTTCTTCGTGGTGCACAGCGTATCTGAAGAGTAAATGCTCTCCGCGGACATGGATCTTCTTGGAGACCCGGGAGTAGAACTCTTTCTTCTCGACAGCTGGTGCATGAACAACGACTTTCTTCTGTTCTGTCTGGACAACAACCCTGGAGAACACGTACAGTTCGAGCACGGTCTTGAGCTCCTGTTGATGCTATGGGCGCCACCGCTACCGTGGCCGGCGCTAGCACTCGCCACTGGCGCGCTTGTCCCAGCACGGCCAGACGCAAGAGAGAACATCGAAGGCTTACTAGCAACTTGGTTGGACATGGTGAAGGTTCTGATCATTCAACTGCTATACCAAGCGCCCTTTATTTTGCCGTTTATATCGGGTTGTTGTCGTAGCGCTGGGTATTAAATTTTCCTCCTCCGTGTAAAAATTGCCTTTCCCTGAAGAGACAACCGCTCGTTTTGTACCAGCCCACTCTCCCTTCCCGTGCGCTACTGTCATGCGCTGACACTTTGCCTGCTCCCCGTTGGCTTTTCCCCTATTTCATGGGCAGCACACGAAAAGGCGTAGGCGTCGTCTGCAACGAATTTGTTCCCGTTTGGGACACTCCGGCTGGTGTGTCTGGGTGTGCGGGTGTGTGCCCCGTGCGGAAACTACACCAGAAAACACACCGGAAAACACACCGGAAAACTACACCGGAAAACTACACCGGAAAACACAACCAACGCCGTTTCAGCGCGCAAGAAAATCGACTTTTGTGCCTGCTCCTCGCAGATTCCGCTCCCTCTGCCTCTGTGTGTTGTCTTTTTCCTCGTTTTGGCCCGTAGGGCCCACCCGCTAGCGAAAGCACTCCTATACATAAAATTTGGACAAAAACGGGGGGGGGTGTTTTTCTGTTTGCTTGATACTCTGCCTTTTCCACCAAAGATCTCCAATTGCCATTTGATCTCTGTAGCATTGGACCATGTCATTTCTGGGTATCTACAAGGCGACGTATGCGTACGTGCCTCAGAACGACCAGGAGCTGGCGATTGACGAGAACGACCTCCTGTACCTGCTGGAGAAGTCGGAGGTTGACGATTGGTGGACTGTGAAGAAAAGAGTTGTGGGTGCTGACGCCGAGGAGCCTGTTGGGTTGGTTCCCTCCAATTATATCGCTCCTGCCGATGCCATTGGCACTGCTCGTGCACTGTATGACTATGATAGACAGACAGATGAGGAGCTTTCATTCAAGGAGAACGACCAGTTCCAAGTGTACGACGATAAGGACCCGGATTGGATCCTGGTATCGAAGTCGCAAGAGTACGGTTTTGTCCCGGCAAACTACATCGAGATGAGACCTGGTGCCTCTGCTGGTGCCACTGCCGCCCCAGTGGCTCAATCGCAGCCACTTGAGTCCTTTCCACCACCACCATCGCATCCAACGGTTGCGTCCACGCCGGCAAAGGCTGCGCCAGAACCGGTCTTGCAACCGCCTCCGCAAAGATACGACAGACCAACGAGCTCTGATAATACACAGCAGGGATACGACGACCACGAGGAGGAAGAGGAGGAGACTCCTCCTGCGTTGCCTTCTAAGCCAAGACCTCAGTCCGTTGATCAAGGCTCTCGTCGTTACTCCTCAGAAGAAGAGGCGCCGCCGCCAAAGCCATCAAGGCCAACCACGCAGGACGGCTCCTCGTCATCACAGCGCTTCAACGATGATGTCGGTGACTTGTACACGTGGGCGGTCAGTGAGGTTGACGGTAGAAAGAAGAAGAAGGCCATGCTTGCAATTGGTAATGGTAACATCTACTTCTCGCCAGACTCTGTCAACGGAGGATCCCCACAGCAATGGAGAGCACAGGACCTCCTTTCTTTCAGTTCTGAGAAAAAGCACGTCTTTCTCGAGTTCAAGGACCCTCTCTACTCGCTGGAGATCCACGCCGGTACTAATGAGGTTGCAGCCCAGATACTGTCAGTGCTGGGTGATTTGAAAGGTTCGGTTTCCCAAAAGGGGTTGAAAGAGATCAAGGATGCTTCATCGTCGAAAGGCTCGAAGAAGAGAAGCGGTAAAATCCTTTACAACTTTGAAGCAGAAGGTGCTGATGAGTTGAGTGTTCGTGAAGGTGATTCTGTCACCATTATAAACAGCACAAAGTCTAAGGATTGGTGGCTGGTGCAAAACACCGTCACTGGAAAGGCGGGTGTTGTTCCTGCACAGTTTGTCGAGCCCGTGGCTGAAGAGAAACCAAAGAGCTCCTTGGCCAGTAAGTTCAAACTGTCAAGATCCAAATCGAAGGATAACTTGAAGAAGGCCAAGCCGGAAGAAGAGGAGAGATCAAAGTTGTCCTTACCGAAGAGTTCTCGTGTCAGAACTTGGGAGGATCGCTCGGGTACTTTTAGAGTGGATGCCGAGTTCCTCGGTGTCGTTGAAGGTAAAATCCACCTGCACAAGACAAATGGAGTGAAGATTGCAGTTGATGCAGGAAAGCTTTCACTTGCAGACTTGGAGTTTGTTGAAAGAGTTACAGGAATGTCATTAGAGTCTTACAAAGCCAAGCGTGGATCCTCGAAGGACACTGGTGAAAGCGATCGTGAAAGAAGAGCTAGAAAGGAGCGTGAACGCAAGAGAAAGGAGCGTGATGAGCAGGAACGTGATCGTATTCGGTATGAGCGTGAGAGAATGGAGAGGGTTTCTGAGCGTGAGAAACTTGAACGTGAACGTGATAGAAAAGAACGTGAACTGGAGAGAAGAGAACGTGAAATGGACAAGGAAGAAAGAGATCGTTTGCGCCATGAGCTGGCTGATGCTAAGAGAAAACTTGCTGATATGGCTTCCAAAGAAAATGACTACAGTAGATCAACTTCAAGGGACAGATCAACGTCGAGGGACAGACCATCTTCAAGAGCTGTTTCTGGCTCTAAGAAAGAAGAATATGACTGGTTTGAATTCTTCTTGGAAGCTGGTGTTGATGTCAACCAGTGTCAAAGATATAGCAACAACTTTTCGAATGAACAGATTGACCCAAGCATTCTCGAATCTATCGATGCATCAGTGTTGAGAACATTGGGCTTACGTGAAGGTGATATAATCAGGGTCACCAAGTACATTGACCAGAAGTTTGATCGTCAACAGAAGGCGGATGTCGCAGGTGCTTCGTCTACATCGAACGGTGGTCTCTTTACTGACTCTACAGGTGCTTTGAAAGTTAACCGTCCTGATTCTGCTAATCAAGTAGCTGGTTCTCTTCCATCGCCAACGAAAACAGCTGCACAACCACAACCTACTGATGATGATGCCTGGACTGTTAAACCTGCTGTGAAGGCTGAGGCTTCCACTGCTCCTATACAAGCACAGTTTACTGGCTCTATGCAAGACTTGGTCAATTTGAAACCACTAGAACCAACAAAAACGGCCTCTTCTGCAAAATCATTTGCTCCTACGCCTGCTACGCCTGCTAAACCAATTGAACCAGTAAAGACAGGCACCATTGCTTCTCAACCAACAGGCTTAGCTGCACAGGCCACAGGTGCTCTATTGGATCCTTTCAAGACTGGTGGTGGAAACATTCTACCTTTAACGACTGGTGGTATTGTCTATCTCCCAATTCAGCAGACTGGTATCATTGGGTTGCAGCCAACAATTATGCCATTACAAAAGACTGGTGGTTTGGCCCCTGCCTTAACTGGTGGTCTGGTGCCATTGCAAAAAACTGGTGGTCTGATCCCATTACAGAAGACTGGAGGAATGAATCCTGCTCTAACTGGTGGCTTGGTACCATTGCAAAGAACAGGTGGAATTAATCCTGCTCTCACTGGTGGTTTGCTTCCATTGCAAAGAACTGGTGGCTTGCCTCAGACATCGTTTGGACAACCAACTGGTTTACCTCAGACATCATTCGGTACACAGGTTACTGGTGGTTTACCACAGACATCATTCGGGGCTCAGATGACTGGTGGATTACCACAAACCTCATTCGGTGCTCAAATGACTGGTGGATTACCACAAACCTCATTTGGGGCTCAGATGACTGGTGGATTACCGCAAACCTCATTCGGTGCTCAAATGACTGGTGGATTACCGCAAACCTCATTTGGGGCTCAGATGACTGGTGTTACTCAGCCAGCTTTGGGTGTACAGCAGATGAACCAACCTCCAACTACCTCATTTGGTGTACAAAACACGGGTTTCCAACAACAGCAGCAGCAATTGCCATTCGGTCCTAACCCAACTGGTTACAGCTTATCATCTCCGCCAACTTTCAACACAAATGGACCTATATATGGTCAACAGATGAATAACTTAACAACATCTTTCCAGAATGCATCTATCTCAACACCATTTGGTCAACAACCACAACAGCAGCAACAGTCATTTGGCCAGCAACAGTTTGGCCAGCAACAGTTTGGTCAGCAACAGTTTGGTCAACAACCACAACAACAACAACAGTCATTCGGTCAACAACAGTTTAGTCAGCAACCATTTGGTCAACCTCAAACTTCATTTGGTCAAGCCCCAGCTCTGTTTAATCAGCAACCTCAACAACAGATGCCACAAGCAACATTCGGAGGTTATTCTCAGCAACAGCCACTGGAAGCGCAGCCTACTGGTTATGGGTTTGGTAATACACCATCAAATGATGGTTTTAAAAAGGCTGATCTCAGTAAAGCTTCGGCTGATAATCCATTTGGATTTTAGAATTTTAGAAAGAGTAACAGTTTTATATTATTCGTTTCACTTGTACATTTATGTAACATTAATTGCATAATGGAGTAGAGATATAAAGATGGCGTTTGTCGTCAACGATAACCACGTCTCTATGAATATCTTGTCCACGGTGTTATATATATAGGTGTTGAAAGGCATGCTACACGTTCGACGTCAAATATATTTTATGGGAGAAAAAAACAGGGCATATTGGTGTCAACCATGGTTTTACCGGGATCGAACTACCGTGACTGTCATTTCCAACTACCCTTCGTGGCCCTGATTGAAGAAAGTGTACCAACTGTAATCTATGAAACAGTCTTGTTGGTTTATTTGGAGCAGTGTGGTGTCCAGGTGTAATGTGGCGCAAACTCTTAATGTCCAGGTGTTAAGATCAACTATTCCATGTTGTTAAGTATTCTGGTTTAGATCATTATTCATTTGTTTAAATATCATATTTATGTATACTTGTGAGACAGGAATGATCATACTCATTGAAATTTAGTGATAAATACCAAAAGTTTGCACTAATATTTTTTTAATTTAAGAGTTAGATCTTGAACTAATATATACTCAAATAATCATCGGAGTCGAACTAAGAAGAATATTTAATATTTTCCAAAAAGCGAACAAAAGCCAAGTTGTCATGTAGAGAATTCTGAATTTGGACATGAACAATATATCCAGTCACCAAGCTGCAAGTTGTGTTATCATCTCCTTAGTCCTTTCATTTCCTTTGTGATTCGCAGGCTATAAGGCATCAAATCTTTTTGAAACGGTTTAATTTCAGGCTAAACTGTATGCAAGCCAACAATGGAGGTTTCGTTTAGAGGCTTTTGGTTCCTGAAACAGTCTCTATGTTGAAGTTTCTGGAGACCCTCTATAACTCAATCCGTACAAACTTGGGGCTCATCAGCGTGCTCCAAGCATCATTTTGATTTTGCAGCTGTTTTTAAGACTGTGCCGAGATGCGCATGATATAACATCCATCATGTTCAATCAGTCGAGCTACGACTTAACAAAGGGAAGATATTTCCTAACATAGCGCAACCTGTTATCTGAGATACAACTCTACACACCTCAAATGAACTATAACTGGGAATATCTTTTTCCTTTTCCAGCTCCCTTTTGTTTGAATAGTAGACATAGCACACGCTGCACAGCAAACGTTGATGAAACCAACCCCTACAACCACAATGATCGGTCCAGATAGCCATGCTAGAGGTATCTTGGCTCGACTTTGTTAATACCCTGACAAGTGCATTCTCCTGGTGTTCTGGTGTACCCTCCTTTGTGCGTTGTTTCGTAGAGCATGGAGGTCTGGTTCCGGGCTTTAAGATTATCGATAGACCCCATATTTCTCTGATTCGAAGCAATCGGTTTCAATTGTATGGAAAGTATAAGCTTTTCCTTAAAAACCGACAGAATTCTTTCCGATACTTTCCATTATAATATAACGCACAAGCTCAACAACTTGCCAGTGCCACTGTGTCACAGCTACAGGTCTAGCATGCAAAGTGCATATCCCAATGCGTATCCAAATGCGTAGCTCTCGGCAGGAAAGGGCATATGGATCACCACCTCAAAGAGTTATTATATTCGACACTGGAGTTAATGCCAGCCGACACATGATTCATTCGATCGAAATCAGGGCAGTGTGCTATATATTGCAGTGACCTTCAGATGGCGATATTCACGACGAATTCCTCGAAATTTCCCGCTTATTGATTGGTTGTGGTTTGTAGTACATGCGAGTTTAATACGCGCCGGAGTCCGGCACGATAAAACTGATACAAAATGTACTCTTAAAAGTTTCAGGCGAATAGCGGCGTTCTAGAAGGGCTAGCAGAACAAAACATACGGCCACAGCCACTGAACGAGGTACTCTTTGAATACCGGGTTAGAGCCTACAGTGAATGCCCTACTGGAAAATTCCACCACACTCAGCCATGGCGGCCTGGATGGTGGCCTCGATGGTGGCATGGGGGACCATCACGTAGTGTAAAGTCTACAAAAATTGTACACCATCAAAACGGACAAACGCGCAACAAAATAAGACACCTCAACACAGTAGTCCTCCTCCGCTGTTCATGTCCGCTGTTTCTCTCTGCTGTTCTTCCCTGCTGTTCCTCTCAACTCAACCAAGCGTAACTCCTTCGGGAATGCTCTCTCCTTCCCCGTCCCATAGAAATTCCGACGTGTCCGCCTTCCCAGCCCGCCAAAACCTCTTTGTGTTTAACTTTGCTCAGAAGTTATGGGCCCGCACTTTCATGCACCAGTGCTGACGTTGGGCGGATTTTTTTTCGTTCGTCTTGTTCGGTTTGTCCCATTTCGAGGTTAAGACAAACTCTCATACACCAACAGGCAACGGACAAACATTTGTTTAGAAGGAATTGACATATCCCAATACACAAAAACCAAAAAAAACACACCCACATAGACAACAAAGGAGTTGAGCAAGAGGATACAAAATCGCCAGAAACAAGGGTAAACAATCATAATCAACGAGCCAGAAGGAACACACACACACACACACATCGATATGGCGCCATTGCTTCCATCTGAGAGCAAAGTGTACTCGCTTTCGCTCCCTGACGAGAGCCCTGATCCTCGTCTTAATCTCAGCGCCAGGGTTGGCGCAGCGCTGACCTACACTTATTCAGCGGTTGTTATACACGGCGGGCTGGCTATGGAGCTGGCGCTACCGAAGGTGTCGATAGAGACGGTGGAGCAGGCGCTGAGGGAACGCTGTGGAGACACACCGTGGAGCGACTTTCTGTCAAACGAGATCTTTTACCTGAACATCATCACGAGAAGCTGGCACAGGTTTCTCCTTCGAGACAACACGGTGAAGCCTTGTCCCCGTCTGTTTCACTCGCTGACCTTTACAGGAGACTCCATCTTCCTCTTTGGCGGGCTGTGCCTTGATAGCCATAACGCAGACAAACTTGTCCCCACGAATGACCTCTGGGAGCTTACTATAGACACTGGTGCCTGGGTTTGCCTCGACGATGGCTTGCACTCTGGCATTGTTAGCCGATTCGATCATAGTATTCTTGCAGTGAGTTATAAATCACCAGCGGATCACAAGCAACACCCTGCAATCGCAATCATTGGAGGAAGAGGCGAACTGAACCAAGAACTGATGCACATATCCATATTTGATTTGGAATCCAAACAGTACGTTAACAACACAGAGATGCAACTAAGCTTGAACGAATTAAAGACAAGAAATGACAGTGTTGGATCATCGGTCGATCCCCATGTATCCGCGGGGACGCAAAGGGCAAAACTAAAGATGTCCAAAGACAATAGTTTTGTCATTTCAGGCTCTTCAAAAGAAACCGGAGAAGGCTTGAAAGATGAGTTTTTCGTCCTGTCACAAGATATATCTGTGATCGAACATGGCAAAAATCCAATAGTGTCATTGCCAATATCACCTAACGCTTCTGGTATGAGACTACCCTTATCACAATCTTTCCACAGCAATAAGAGTGTTGTGCCCCGTGGCCTGTGTCGCCCAACAGGAGATGTCTTTGGATCAAACATTATAGTTTCAGGTACGAATTCAGCTACACAGGAATTTGAAGTGTTTTCATTCAATAGACCATCTCATAAATGGTGTCGTTTGAACGTTGATAACAACAAGAGAAGAACAAACATGTACCTTTGGAGATCATTCTCATGGCATTCCCATCACAAAGTGTTAATTCTTGGATCAGCGACCCGCCCAAAAGACTCGTCAGAGGGATACACCATTCAGAAATTCGACACAATGGTGCTGGTGAATCAACCGATGATAAATTCATTCTGTGGGGTGGCAGACAATGAAGGAAAAGAACAACCCACCCCAAATTTTGGCAATCTGAAGAAGAGCAAAACGTTTGAGGCTTACTCGAAATATATTGCACCAACATCTAAGATTAGGACCATGGGGTCTGTATTCCCGACGTATGCTGTGACCCTTGGGAGAAGCGCTTTCGAGAGATTTGGATCTTCTCTAACGGATTTCGAACTTGTAACGGCAGATGGAGATAGGGTTAATGTTCCTCTCGTATTGTTAAGAAAGAGATGGGGCCGCTGCTTTGATATGTTACTTGCAAAAGCTTACTCGAGGGCTGTACAAACTTTGGAAAATGGCAAAGAGCCTACAGATGAGGAAGATGACACCACCTCAGTCATGTCAGGATCCAATAAGAGATCTGTTCTTATGCTTAACAAAGCGTCGTATACTCGGGATAGGGCTGATTCACCACAGTTTCGCCTTCCCTTCCAAGAAAAGACACCTCCTACTCCACTAACACCTCTTTCAACTTCTGGTGATACACAATCGAGAAAACAAAGCGTGGTTTCAATAGGAGCAGAATCTATCCTGTCTACATCCACATCTGAAATTCCAGACTCGGTCAATTTTGAGAATATTCCACCCGTCCAGCCTGAACCTACAGAACCGGTGCCGCCGCTTGACATGAGAGTACCCATGAAGCAAATGAATTCGAGGGACTATCTTCGCGATCCAATGAGAGGATCTATAAGTGGTGCTTCCTTAGCATCAGGAGGTACAAACACGTCTGCTGTGAGACCCAAAGAGCTGAAAACACCGGTTTCACTGTTAAAAAGACGCGCAACCTCGAGATCTTCAAGTGTTCCGAACATCGATGATGAAACCTTTTCAAACACCGGGTCCGAACTACTCAGTGATGATACTTTGAAAGGGTTTTTAGAGCCTCTATTGATTCCAAGAGCTCTTTATCTTCCTTTCCATACAGTAACAGTGAGAGCCCTCACAGAGTTTCTGTTTACCGGACAATTGGGTGATAAGTGGCTTTTAACACCCACTACAACAGATATGTTACTGATTGCGAAATTCTATGAGCTCCCATTGCTCTACGATTTGATTTCAGAGGTGATTTACACAGTTATTTCGAAGAAAGAGAGCGCTTTGATGCAAGCATATGTTGACATGATTAACGATTTTAAAAAGAAGCTCCATGAAGTTTGTCATAACAATGATGACTTAATCAACACGTTTTGCACCACTCATGCTCATATTAAGTCCAGTTTTGACCAAATTGAAGGATACCTTGCCACCGTAGACGATGGGTATTTCAATTTGGAGTTACTGCGGAAAGCCAGCACTATAACCAGCACACCGTCATCCCCCAGAAGCAGCTGTGACGCATCACCAAGACGTTTATCTGCTCGTCGTACCCGTCTTGGTAAATCAAGCTTGTCAAGGGAAATAAGACACATGGATTATGATACTGAAGAGAGTGATGATCAGAACAGTGTAGTGGAGCACGTGAGTGTCAACAGATCCCCAATCAAGTTTCGTACAGATTCTATGTCTCGATCATCATTAAAGAAGGTTGAGGTTGAGGACAGTATTGATCCATTATCAAAAACAGTATCAAGTGTCATTGACGATGATTCTTTATCACCAAAAGACAATGCAGATGTGACTCAGAACAGTAAGATTGTTTTAACAGTACCAGAAGGTGAATTTTCAATGGAAAAGCAGAAAGTGAAAGAATCAAGCTCGTCACCTAACGATACCGATAACAAAACAACATCTGATTCCGATGATTTAGGTGTTGGACTTGGTCTAGTGAGCAATGTTACAGTGAAAAAGAAATCTTCCACAGACAAAACCAATGACAAGAACAACCAAGAAGAAGATGATGAAGAAGAAGAAGATGAGGAACATTTGGCTACATGGGAGAAGATTGCAGCACCAGATTCACCGCCACCAGATGATTCTCTAATGAAAATAATATATGAAACAGCTGCGCTTGCATGTGATATGAAAATGTTGTTACGCTGTTCAAATGCACTGGACATGTCCAAAGCTCTTGAGCAGAAGAAAGTCGAATGCTTAAAGGAACTTGAGGAATTTGGTAATAGGCTGTTAGCGAGCGATTTGGAGCGTGACATGACATTGACACCTGCCAATATTGAAAATGAAGGACTGAAACCTCGATCAGTGAAATCAGTGAAGTCAGAAGAGTCTACATCTGTTGATATAGATCATGAGTTACAATCAGCTACTATGAGAAGAGGTGAGTCCATTGAGACAACGGCAACTGCCGGCACTACTGCAACTGCAGCTTCCTCTGCATTTGATACCGAGTCTATCATATCCAGAAGAACACTTCGTTCCAAACTTCCAAGGATAGGCTCGCTTGTATCTTTAAGCTCAACTGCTGGACGGAAACCATCAACAGCCGGTACTGATGATAGAAGAGCTCCTGGAAGTTCTACGAGCAGGGACAAGAAGAAATTTTTGGGTTTCATGCGCAGAGCGTGATTTATTATCTAAAAGTATATATACACAGCATGTATATTCAAGCAGACGGTATATCTTTGAGACACTTACTGTGTACATCTAGCGAGAATCGAAATGGTAAACATTGAACTAAAACTGTTAACCAGGACTACGAGAATCTCACAAAAGGCGGATGTCAAAAGACCCCAAAAACAAAGTTCAAACCAGAAAAACAAGATAACAAAGGACACATCTGAAGAGATTTCCCTAGTCACGATCAAGGAATGCGAACACTGCTTTCCCCAACATAGTGTTGTTTTTTTCGTTGTCAACTCTATATTTGTAGTACTTCTGCTGTCATAATCTGTCTCCTTATGCGAACTAGGGACTGACATGGATTGTCTCGGGTTTCATAAAACCCCAGCTCAGCCTGTCTTAGTTCCAAGACACATCATCCAGCTTTGAACAACAGAAACCAACAGAAACCAACAGAGACCAAAACAGACCAAATCTTTCAGTCTATTCTTCTCAGTATGATGCTTGTTGACAAGTGTTGATGAGTGATATAGTACCCTGAAAGTTTGGGATTTGCCTGTATGATTTACTTATGTACACAATACATATGGCCGACGGACTGAGGCAGGGAAAATGCAGTACGTAGGAGAGCCCGTTACCAGAGAGAGCAATCTCCGCCGCGGAAAGAGGTGGCCACGCTACGGAAAAACCCCAAAACATCGGTGATGTGCATGGCTAATGAGTTGAAAGGGGATCAAAGTTCAAGCAATCTACAGACTGATATGCGCGTGTATAAAAAGAAAAATAACAGAGTTTTGAGCTTGTGCAACGTTTACAGCTCCCATGCGTGGGCGGGCAAGTGTTAGTTGAACCCAAGTTACCTTACGTTGCTTTCCATGGCGGAACCTCAACTTTACCCGGCGTTGTTTTGATCATGCTCGGGAGTTGAGGGAGTTTATCAATTCGATCCATGCAGTGCTTAAAATTTTTGTGGAATGTCATACATTCCGATTTCTCCACCAGAGTTTGTCAACTGAACAAGTGGGCCCAGTACAATTACATGCTAAAGTATAGTAACATGGATTGTCTGCCACGATAATATCCACAACGTTCTGTTCTACGGACGACTCCGCCGGCATGGAAGAAGGTTTAAACCTTCTAAGATACTCATCTGCTTGGAAGGTACTGCAGGACTACCGAGATCAAATATTTTGTTTCTTTTTTTTTCCATCACTCCAGGAGCTAAAACCCAATTGACCACATAGTTACACTGTTTGGTAACTCAACAGGCTGGTGGAGGATAGTGCTGGATCTCGCTACCTTGAATGCGATATGTGTGCCAGATGATCTCAAGGAGTGAGGACATCAGTTCAAGGATTATGATTGCATTGGTTTGGACTTTTTTGAACTCTGTCGGCACAATGAGACACATGCTAGAGCATTTCGAAAGGCTTAACCGCCTTTGCAGCCAACGTCTAAAAGCAACCAACCATCTCCTGCGAGGCAGCGGTCAGTGTATGGCATGAGCACCACCATAGCGTACTCAAGATTGTTCTGTATGGATGGCAGATGTTACGTCCTGCTGAGCCAGTGCAAGTGTGATTCATAGAACGTGTCTCCATATTATCGCACAGTAACTTGCGTTTGTTGTTTACCTTTGGCGACCAAAACGAACTCCAAAGTGCAAAACATGAATTGTACGCGGGAGAGCCTATGTGAGCTTAGGGGGAGGGACAGTTAAAGCGCTGGACTGGTTTGGAACTCAAAAATCGAGACTGGATCTACGGACACAATAAAAGCCCTGGGTAGCCCAAGAAACGTCTCATACTGATGACGTGGATTCAGGTGATAAGTAACAACATCCTCACAGTTGCTGAGTTACAATGTGCTCGACGAAAGAGCAAGAAACTCACACAGCGAACCGAAAGGACCCTTCATAGGGTTTCACTCCCTCTGTATGAAATGTCCCACTTCTATGCACGTACACTAGAATTTAGAGTTTGAACTGTAATAGAAGCCGGTATGTGAGACAAGTTATATCACATATGTATACCACAAGCTTTTGATAGGGGTCATACATAGTATCTGACATGGAGTTGTGTTATTTGGCTCGAATATTATTTGTATGGAAAGGTATAAACAAAGTGAATCAGGTTCGGCTTGCGTGGGCTCGAGATAACGTCCTGGATTTTTGTTCAATTTCTCTCGCCTCCTTGGTTTCGGGCCAGAAATGAAAAGTTAAAAGCACACCCACACACGGACAGACAGCAAGTACATGCCACGCTGTAACGTTTTTTATACGGCTGGCCCACCCGTAATTCATTCGAAGTTGTGTAAGCGAAAAGTAAGAAAAAACTATAACAACCACGACGAACTTTACGGAGATATTTGAAATCGTACGCCGCAATCTTGGATCCAATTCACTTGTACAAGGACTACACGTTGAACGATGGAGTTATTGCCCATGCTTAAAGGCAGTTCTCCTTTGACCTTGTGAGAGAGCAAAATTGCTCCAGTGGGAAAGCAGAGAATTTAGAAACCTTTTTAGGCGCTTATGCACCTCCCGTTTCTTTTTTGTAACTTCTTCCCGCGAAAATTCCCCATTACAGAACCTTAGAGAGGTGTTATGCTTCCGGGAGTAGGTTCACTGCCTCTTTGCGCGCTTTAATGCGGGTGTATTGCATCAGTATGCGTTCAATTTGACTACATTAGCAGCAAAGTAGGCATACTGACGCTCAGATCTGAGTGTTTTCCTGCGAGCGAATGCTCAGCGGGCAGGAAGCGTTGGAGAGAAAAGTTTTGGTGGCTCAGAACGTTTTCATATGCCAATAGACGAAGTGTGCCTGCTGTAAACTTGTCCACGCCAGTACCAGACTTTGTCCTTTGGGTCCCCTGGACCAGTCTCCCTTTCCAATTTGCATCACCCTCCTTCCCGAATAATTCAAGTCTCGACCGCTGTTCTGTAGAATCGATCAAGCCATTGGCGTTGTGCAACTACGGAGAGCTTTGCGTACATGACCATCACTTTTATTTTTTAACGTATGGTCTGGTGTCGGACCAAGGCCATTAGCATTAAAGTTGTACGAATGACGATTATTGGGAGCTGGAAAGTTAGAACTGCAAAAGCGGTTAAACCGTTCACGAAGAACATCGAAGGAAGCGAATGGGCCGGGTTTCCCCTCTCTTCCTTGATGTGGGTAGTTAGGGCTCTCTCCAGTCGTCTCAAATGATTTCGAGTTATATCGAACTGAAACCTCAGCTGCAGTTGATACACACACGTTCCACAAATCATTCTAAAGGGAGCCCCCCCCCCAAGGATGCAACCGTCATATATGCTACTCCCTTATGTATGTCGCCGTGGTGGAGGCACCAGTTGTACGAAAGAGCATCAACAACAGGTATGTAGTCATACATATTTGATACGCACTCGAGCTTTGAAACACGGGTAGGTTCGATGCTTTACGATGTAGTCACCGCGCACAGCCGCTGGTGCCTATGCACCACAACGCATGAATTTGAGAAATTTGTCCAACCGTGGACTTACAAAACTCAAAGACCTACTTATAACCCGGTTTCCGCCCCTTGGTTAAAATGGCCAAACTGCAAAAAACGAAAAAAAAAACACAAAATTCACATTGTAGTTTGGATTCTCTTTCTGTCCTTGACCTTCCCCTTCGAGTGTGATCTTCCTATTTTCCTGGCGGGCGACAAACGGACAGGCAAGTTAAGCAAAAAAGCACAGACAAAAAAAGAAACAAAACACAAAGTGTACACACACAGACACGGACACACATCCTGACCAGATCAAAACGTATAGCTATAAAACGAGCAGACACGCTGTCTCTTCCCCCTTTTTTTTCTTTTGAGTATTGAGCAACACCATCAGACGTTGGTCATTGATCCATTGAGTTGAATCTTCAGAGAATTTGTAAGGAAGGAGATCACAGAGCAAGGGAAAGACCCTATCAAGAACAAGAGAAGAGGACGAAAACAAACACTCTCGGAATTTACCTTAAAAAAACGAGGCGAAAAACAGTTTTCCAGGCGTGCAACTCTTTGAAAAACAAACGGAAACAAGCAAAACCACGGCTTGTATCTATCAGAAAGAGACATAACTACCTGTACCGAACGAGAGAGAAGGAGAGGAGCTACAATGCAGAACGATCAGTCCTCGTATGGCTACTATGGCCATGGACGAGTCCCGTCCCAGAGCACTGCTGGGGCCTTGAATGCCCAGCAACAGGCGACACCTCTAGCACCACAGCAGCAAACACAGTCGACAGCAGCACAGCAACCAGGAGCACAGCCACTGGCACAACCTCTACAGCACCAGCAAGTGCCCCAGGTGCAACAACAGCATCGTTCTTTTTACTCCTACGATCAGCATCCACAGCAGCAACAACAACAGCAACAACTCCAACCGAGCGCAGCTTCGGGATACTACCCACAGTACCAGTACCAACCTCTGCAGTATCAGCATTATAACCCGATGCAGCAGCAAGGACAACCGCAGCCCTACGGACAACCCCAACATGTTGGCGGGCCGGGACAACAAGCACAAGCACAAGCGCAACACGTTCAACAACAAAGTTCACAGTTGGCACCAGCAGCGGCGGCGGCACAGCAAGTGCAACAGGGGCAACCAGGACAAGCTCAGCATCCACAGCATATTCAGCCGCAAAGGCCAAAGTTGACCACGACGTTTTGGGAGGATGAGGGGACGGTGTGCTACCAAGTTGAGTCCCGCGGCATCTCTGTGAGTCGTCGTGAGGACACGAACTTCATCAACGGCACCAAGCTTCTGAACGTTGCCGGGATGACACGAGGCCGTCGTGATGGCATTCTCAAGTCCGAGAAGGTTCGATACGTTGTGAAGATTGGTGCGATGAACCTTAAGGGCGTATGGATCCCCTTTGAGCGGGCGCTCGAGCTTGCTCGTAACGAGGGCATTGTTGATCTACTGTACCCGCTCTTTGTCAAGGATATCAAGGAGCTATACCAGGGCCCTCAATACTCTGGCGGGCTCACGGCGGCAGCGAACTCAAACCCAAAGAACATCGTTCCAGTGACGGTGACGTCGTCAGCGTACACCCCTGGTGCGCATTCGAGAAAGGCCCATGCCCATTCGCAGTCCCAGTCCCAAGCACATTCGACTCCCCAAGGCACTCCTCAACCACCACATACGTCGTCCAATGCCACGGCGGCCCAGGATCAACAGGGCCATGAGTTACCACAAGGCTCGCAGGGGTTCTCGTACGGGTACCACTACCAGGATCCATACCAGAAGAGCTATTATAGTTATAACCAACAACACGAGGGGAGGAAATGAGGCGGAAGGAACAAAAGGCTTTGTCCCAGAGACTACAAGATGGTTAATTTTGCACGTGTGTATGTTTTGTTTTATGATCTCTTTCATCACTAGATTGTTTTCCCTATGGAGTGTGTGGGTGTGTGCTTATCATCCATGTGATAGGGATGTTTTATTGGTTGGTAATGTTGCTAGGATCTTCAAGGAACTGGTTCTCTATAGTTGTGTTTCCGCATATATAAACTGTACTCTAGTTAAAATCTGTATTACTTATATACTAATGTTCAATTGAAGAGGTAGATGAGTAAATGATTTCGAATCAAAACTTTTTCAAATCAACACCACCAACAGCCCAGATTTCGTTCTCATCTTCAATCCGGTCGCTGAAGACTGTTTCAGCATCACCACCGGCCTCAATTCTCTCACGTTCAACACCAGCTAATCTGGCACCAACACGTTTGGCATAGTCACCAATGGATCTCGCTTGAATGACAGTACCAGTAACAGTGGTTAAGGAACCCCTAGTGTTGACATCGGCAAACCATTTTTGGAATTCAGACATTTCAACGTCTTCAACCAATCCAAACAGCGAAAGGAATGCCTTCTCTGCAGCAAGTTTGATAGGAATGATCACATCACGGACACAAGCGAAAACACTGGCACCCAGCACATCCCAATGAGCTTTCAGGAGCGCACCCTTTGTTCTTGCAACGGTTCTTATCACTACAAGTGACAAACGACGTGTATCGAGAGAGCTACTCACAGGCTTCAAAGTCGTCAATGCCAATTCATTCACCAAATCCGAGACCAGTGGGAATGGCAGTTCAAATGGCACTTCAACAGTTGGCTTTTGGCCTGGAGATGAGGTTTCACCGTGTAAGAGGAAAATCTTACCAATGGCAACAACGGCATTGTCACTGATGTATGGAACAGGGGAATTGGCAGCTGATGTCAATACCTCGGTGACAGCAGAGAGTAGACCACTCTCGAAGATGTGGTTTGGTGCATCCTTCAAGAACGCGTTCAACGTCAAGATCGAGAACTTTGAAGAATCATCACTCAAAGCGTTATCTAAAACCTTGGTCTTCAAAATTTGAACAGCCTCATCTGGAGTCAAAATACGGGCTAATGAACCGACTAATCTAGCATATGCAACAGCTAGTTTATCATCCGCTTCCAACATCTCAGATTCAACAAGATCCAATATACTCGTTTTCGAACTTTCACTCATCTTTTCACCAGCCTTAGCAATGACCTCCAGTAACGCCTTCAACATGGCAGTCTTAACACCGGATGTCTCAGCATTCTTGGAGCCAAGGACAAGTTCAGAAACCAGAGGATCAATTCTTGGTTGGTACTCAATAAGTGTTCCAAGAGCCTTAGCAGCTCTTAAACGTAGAGTCTCATTGGAGGCATCCGAAAGTGACTTGACAAATGTTCTCTGCAATTGAGGAATGAATGGACGCAAGAATTGCGGAATCTTTCCAAAGATCATATCAAGAGCGTACAAGATAGCAGCCTTAACATCAGATGGATACTTCTCTCCAATAACTCTGATTAATGGACCAGTAATGACGGTAACCAACGATTTCAGCTGTGCTGCAGGGGTCTTGGAAATAACATCTGCAATTGCGAGAGCACCTGCTTCTCTTTCTCCACTTGTACCATACATCAAACCATGAAGGAAGACTGGCAAGATGGAGTTCACACCCTTTGGAAGGGTGAAACCATAAAGATCTGTGCCTGAAACACCAGTAATTTGCAAAGCTTCCTTAGCAGGTTTGACAAGTCTTTCAAGAGTATCTTTTGGTTGTTGCTTAACAACAGCTGTCAGTGCAATAATATCAGCCTTGACAACATCAGGATCCTTGTCATCCAGCGATAAAATACACTGGGTCACAATGTCCTGAGTGTATATGCTGTAATCCAATTTGGTTTCTGTAAAGAATGGTCCGAAACGTTCATAAACGACAGCACGTTTTTTAGAATCATCACCCTTGATAACCGACATCAACTGTTGTAATAGTGGGTGTAATCCTTCCTCATCAGAAACAGACAGAACCACCTTGTCAAATGAGCTCTTCAATTCCTGTTCAGTTTCTGAGTCAAGGTCATCACGTATCAACTCAGAAATCAAGGTACCGATAACTGCACTCAAACGCTTATACAAAGCCTTACCAGCAACTTCGGCAAATGATCCGAGAGCACGAGCTCTGAAAGAGTCGATTGGTGACTCCAACAAGGTTGGGATAAGAATTGGGAAAATGACATCTGATTTAGTAGTCATGATTTCTTGAAGTGCAGCAAGAGCATTCTCGGAGTCTGGAGACTGCAACATATTGAGCAAGAATGGGATAATATTGTCCACAGCTGACTTACCAACACGATCCTGGTAGTTGTCAAATGCAGCAGCAGCAGCCTCACGAACAGATGGAGAAGAATCAACCAATGTCGATCTGATAATGTCAACGAAAATGTCTTCGTGTTCTTGTAAAGTGTCGTCAGACGATGATTCGATAAGCTCACGAATAGCAACGCAAATACCACCTTTGGCATCCGAGTCGCTTGTTGAAAGTGAATCCTGTAATGTTGGCAACAGTTGTGACATTGCATTACCACCAACACGACGCACCAGCTCACCAAGAGTTTGGGCAGCGATACTACGCTGTGCTTCATCTGGGTTAGCAAGACGGCGAATGATAATACTGGTGAGAGATGGCAAAATTTCCTTGATGGTACGTGGTGTGTTAGCAACAAGTGCCTTCCAGATGTCGATGGCTGCGTTACGTACAACAACAGCTGTATCAGAACGGCAGATAAACAACAAGGACAAGACTCTATCACGACGTTCAGGACCAAGCGAATCAACAAGCTGCTTACTGACAGTACCAGACTGTTCATTGTCGTCTTCAGAGAGTTCCATTTTACCACTGATACCAGTGATTTGGAACAACAGGTCACCTGTAAGTTCAACAGAAGAGAGACGAATACGGTAGTTGACATCAAGCAAACCGGCTTCAAGTTCTGGCAGAAGCAAATCAACAGCCTTGGAAGCGTAGTTCTTAACAATCAGTCTACCTGCCTTCAGTGCAGTACCACGGATAGACTCATCGGTATCAGCAAGACCATTCAAAATGGCAGGGATAATTTGGCTAATATAAGGAGCAAACTGTGAACCAAAACACACAGGAAGGAAAAGCAACAATGGTAAGAAACCTTCACGAACAGATGCACGGGAGGAAGTAGCACCAGAGAGAATAGTTGGCAGTAACTCATCCAGCTTACGAAGACCAATACCGCAGATAACTTCAGCAAGAGCCTGTGCAGAACCAAGACGGTCACCGGCTTTACTTTCATCATATAAAGTATCGAGCAAGCGTGGGATAAGTTCTGGGAATTGATCTTCACCCAGCTTCTCAACAAGAGCACCAAGTGCTCTTGCAGCTGTAGCCCTGGTATTTGGAACAGGATCAACCATCGCAGTTTCCAATTCAGCAACAAGTTGATGTAAGTATTGAATGAGATCTCTGGTATCAACTAAGATTGCCATATTACCGACAATCTGACAGGATTTCCTCTTAGTATTGGCCGATCTATCATGCATACCTCTGTGGATCACATGAATAATCAAAGCCAAAGATGGTCCATCGATGTAGTGTACAAATTGGGTCTGAATCAATGCATCCAAAGCTTCTTCGGTATGTTTTGCTGGGTCACCGATGGCCTTGATCAATATTGGAACCAATGCTTGAATTTCAGGATTACGGATAACCTCACCAAATCTCTTCAAAGCCTGGTCAGCTGCCTTTCTAACCTCCTTATGAGAGTCATTTAGTACACCAACAATTTCAGGAACAATGGTAGACAGAGAAGCAGACAATTGAGCAGGGTCTAAGTAAGCCATCGAACCTAGGAGCTCAACAGAACCTTTCTTTGATCTCCAAGAAATATCGTCAAGGTTTTCAATTGCCAACGGGATCAGCTTTTTAACACCATAAGATGTGGTGTTTTGCATAATGACCTTAGATGCCTCTGCAGTGGCATCACGAACCTCAGGAACAGCATCACCCAATGACTTCAAGACAATAGGAAGCGTTTCGATAACGTATGGCTCAAAGAACTTGGCAAGACATCTTGAAAGACACTCAAACAAAATGGATGCACTTTCACGACGCTTTTGGTCTTTCTTATCTTCGGCAGCATCGCTCAAGTTACGAATAATGTCAAATTCGGAGAGGGAAGCAAGACCGTAACCTTTACAAAGACCTGCAATTCCGTAAGCGAGACCACGTTTACGGGACAAGCTCTGTGCTTTGAAAAGTTCATCGAAGAGTGTTTGAAGATAAGCTGAAACTTCATTCTTGAAGAGAGGAACCAATGGAGAAATTACCTCGGCAATAGCCCGTTGAACTCTCTCAGATGGAGCCACAAGGGTCTTGAGCAGTCTGTCAACAATCGTACTGACACGAGGATCAGATGCACTCAAGTGTCTACCAAGAGAACCGTAAAGAACCACAACGTTCTCTCTGACAGTTTCCTCTGTTTTATCAGTGTCCTTTGAAGGAGCTAATGCAGCTTCGAACACTGGCACCAAAGCTTCAACGCTCTCTGCTCCATGAGAGTCAATTACAGCAATTGCTGCTTCCTTGAACTCTTCTGCCACTGCTGCTTCCTTGTCACCAAGAGCCTTTTCTTTGATCAAGAATTCAATGAGTTTAGTAACAACTTGTTCGTTATCAAAGAGAGGAGCCAAATATTTCAGAGTGATTGCAATGGTACTACGAGGTTCCCATGGATCTCTTTGGTCTTGAGAGCTTTTAATCACTAAGCCAAAACGATCCAAGATAGGCTCTGGTGGACGTGCCTTCTCTGAGTAAAGATTCAAAAGGTCATTCAAGATTGGCAGGAAGTCCTCCCCCTTGGAACACACCGTTTGAATCGAATCAGAGAGCGTTCTAGCAACTGAAAGACGGATACCACTGTCGGCACTGTCAAGGAAAGAGCATAATGACTTCACTGATTCGATACTGACTTCGAATTCGTTCTCCTCCCATATGGTCAAAGCGATCTCAGCATTAGCTTCTTCATTATCATGGCATGCGATCCAAATTTGATCCGCATAATTGAGCTCTGAAAGATCAAATTCTTGATCCAAGGCTTCCAGAATAGTATTACGGACAAAACTCTCTGGTGATAACAAACCTTTGAAAAGAACAGCTAAATCTTCACCAGAAAAGTTGATCGAGATATGCTGACATAGAGTCATCAAACAATCTTTAGCAAGTTTCGATTTAGATGGAAGGGCCAAAAGTGAAAGAAGGACATTGACGACTTGCTCACGAGGAATTGCAGGATCTCTAAATAGCTCAGCATGTGTACTGATGATTTCTAGAACAAGCATCAACTGTTCTTCTTCTTTATCTTCCTCAACAAATTCACTCTTTAAGACGGGCTTTAGGGCATTCTTGATAGCAACTGCCTTACCATCTTCAAGGACCTTAGACAACAAAGGCAATGTGTAGGTCAAAGTGATGAAATCGAAAGGTTGTTGAACGGACAAAAATTTAATTCTGAAAAGGAGTCTTGAGATGAGGTCCAGAATATCCTCTTGCTCAAATCTTTCTTCCAGTGATCCGATGTGATTGATTCTCAAGGTTGCCACACCAACAAAATACTTCAACTGACCAAGTTTCGAGGAAATCACATTAGAAAGGGCGAGAAATGAGTTAGTCAACATTGATCCGACAAGATTCTCAGAGACAGAGTAGGCTAAAACTCCAAGCAAGCCATTAACGGCAGCAGCAACCCAGTGTTTTTTACCATTGTCGATAAAATCACCAGTCTTCGAGAGTGCATCAATGATTGAACATGAGCGGTCTAATTGATTGTAGATCTTGTTCACATGGCGTCTGATTTCGGACTCTTTTTCTAATTGAGCATTGACCAAGGCTTGCTCTTCCTTAGTATACTTCTTAGTGGCAGTGCTCTTTTTTGCTATATCCTTTCTAACGCTTTCTTCCCACTTGCGAGTGGCATAATCTTTGGAGTTCTTGTCCTCGACGGTTTTCTTCCTACCTTCAAGAACATTAACAACAAGCTCTCCCTCTGAAGCTCTGAAGATTTCGACATCCTGGGAAGTCAAATCTTTCAAAAGATCAGTAGAAAGATCATTCTCAATCAGCTTCTGCACTAAGAGGCCAACTGCATTTGGATCTACAAATGCGAGCGTAGCAATAGATTCTGCAGCAGCATTGAACATTCCAGAATCGTGAGTAGCCTTTGTAGCATTCAGAAGAAGATCCGATATGTTTTCAAACAATTGGACATGAAAAGCCTTTGCAATATATCCCGGATCAACATCAGCAGCCAAAACAAGGGAAACCCAAGACGATTTGCTAAGGCTTTGGTGGTGAGCTGGAACAATAGCATCGCTCAGCTGAGAGAGCAGAACTTCTTCGTTCAAAGATTTATCACGGCTGGACAAGACAGAAAGAACTGTTGTCAAGCGACCATAAATCGGCTCAAGAATATTTTCATCTGCTGAACCTGCAAGAAGCTTCGACACACCAACAATCAAAGAGTCACCAACGAACTTTTGATTTTTGATATATGCATCTTGCAAAACATTCATGTTCAACTTTCTCACAGTAGAAGAAGAAGATTTTGCAATGGCGAAGGCAGAAAAGGCAACTCCAAAATCAGCGTTGGTATCAGTAATATCCTCAGCAACAGAGCCTAGTGCTTTGATGAACCATTCTTTCTCATTATCAGTAGTGAATTTACTGTAAACACGAGAGTTTAGCAAGATGGAGGGCTTTTTCTCATCATCCACGAAAACTTTAGTAACAAGATCCTTTGAGTCAACGTCAGTCTTGAAGATCTTGGACACCACGAGTGTCACATATGGTACCACAATAGCTTTGATATGAGTTGTTGGGTTGTTCAAGATCTCTGTAGATGCTGCGGACATTGTTGGGAAAACATTAATGATGAGTGCTCTAAGTGGCTCAGTAACCTCAGAGGTTTCAAGGCGAGAGCCTAGGTTAGAGTACCAGGATTTTCTGAGCTGCAATTTGGTGTCCTTTAGACCATTCAACACCGCAGTTTTCGATTCTTCACTAACATCCACATTGTGCACCAAAAGACCAACGAAATGTGCAAAGAAAGCATTCAGACCCGCATCAAGCGATGATTCGTTTTGATCCTTAGAAACCAGAGGAGTCAATGCAGAGATGATCTTGGCCGATGTCAACTCCGAACATGGAACAAGGGATATAACTTTATAGAAGAGAGTCTTGATATCAGCAGAAGAGATAGCTTTGAGGGATTTAGTCAGCTCATCAGAAAGTTTTGCCAATGTTTCATCAGAAGACTTGTAACGAACGATTACGACAAAATTGTTCAACGCGAGCGAACGAACATTCTCCTTGGACCCCTTTAGTGCTGAAATGATCTGAGTTAACAGCTTTGAGCCCACTAAGATCTCTGGAAGATCGACTGTTGACGATAGTGATCTAAATAGCTCCAATGATAAGGACCACGACACCTCAGAGGACCTGATGATAGCCTTCTCCAAAGATGGAACAATGGATGATTTCAGGACTTCACCAGAGACAAACTTTTCAAAAAAAGGAGCCATTGAGGGTAAATTTGCCACTGGAACTTTAGAACCGAGTACATCCTTTACAAATAGACCAATGATTGCAGTCTGGTCATTTGCAGAAAGGTCTCTTGACGCCAAAACGCCAAAGAGTGCAATGACAGGCTCAAGAGGCCCTTTGTATTCAGCAAGTACGGCGACAATTGATGAAATTTGCTCGTCACTCAATGCAGAAATAGAAGATCTTGCAATGTTTGTAATTGATTTCCGTACCCTTTGTTTGTGCTTGTCATCAGCATCGGTTTGCTGATGGTACAGAGAGTCGAAGATCTGCAATAGAGCGGTCACAACGTCGTTCAACACCTTGTCGAAAGAAGCTTCACGGGAGAACTTAACAACAATAGCAGTGATGTATGTTGTTAGCAGATGGAGATCTTCGAATGCAATGGATCTGTACTTCGAAGTGAATTTCACAATGGCCTTAACAACCAATGGCAGAGATTCTGGTTTCAGCTCTACGGACTTGATAAGCAGCGCGGTTGTCAAGGTCAGGCCGTTTGGGTCGGTCCAGTGTGTATAATGTCTCAGCAGCAACGCTTGAACACCATTGATAGACTCATCAGTGGCGCTGGAGGACAAGTATGCCTCCAGAGACTTCAACTTCTCATCTCTGGTCTTACGAGACGTAAAGAGAAGATCTCTCTCCAGGTTAGCAGAGTAATCTTTCCAATTTGACATCTGAGAGAGCTGTTAGTACGATATCGTAATAATGTGGATCATGGAGAACGCACCATGCAACAGAGAAGCAATGAGTCTCGATGGATTTTCGTATAACAACTTCACAACCGCTCAAAGAAGCACAGCTAATGTCCTCCAAAACAGCATTTTTTTTCCACCACCGGTCTCGATGCAGTATAAGCGGCGACTACCGTGTGTTTGTGCTTTATGCCCAGATCCACCGCGGAGGGAACGAAGCCTGAAAAATTTTGCAACGTTGAGACTTTCTTTCCTCTCCTTTTAACACTTCTAGAAGATCTTTACAACTATTACAGTCGATGATGATAGGTTATAGTTAAGTCATCCGTCGAAGTCTCTCAGCAGAAGCCACTCTTCATAGATAATTTTGTGGGGGTGTGGTGGATTGCCGGGCGCTGTGGATTGCATCGTGGCCTTTTCACCACCTTATAGCGATGCTTCTTTCACCTACTGAGGCTGTTTAAAGTGTCAAACAAAAACAAGTAATAATGGCAACGGTAATACGTGCAATTGACCTATGTAGTGCTCATTCTCATGTGCGTTTTTTCGTGCTTTTACCAGCCTCTCCAAGGGATCCACACGTCACAGACCTTATCATCAGCGTCGAGGATGTAGTAGGCATTGAAGGAATTGGCGGTGATGCAAGAATGGTTTGGTAGGATACGACACTTTGTGCCTATTGGGATTAACTGGGCGCCCTCCGGGGAACTTGGTCTCAAGATACCGTGTTCCTGCGACATGTGGTCGATGAACCAGTGGCCGTACTTTGGATCAGTCTCTACAACACCGAAGCCTGGATAATGACGCGCAACCTCTTTTGACATGGAGATGACGCCGGTGTTTGTGAGGAGTTCACCAACTGGGTCGTTTCTACCGGGGTACTGTGAAATGACAGTACCAACAACCTTAGCAGCGATATTTTGTATGCCGATGCACCCGGTAGAGACTTGTTGCAAATCGCAAAACAGGAAGTTACCAGCGTGGAACTCCAACTGCGATTTTAGGCTCTTTTGAATCGCAACGATACGATCATTGGTCTTTTGGAAAACGTGATGATCAAGCGAATGCGTTGTTGGGGTTGCACCAACGGACACGATCAGCTTGGATAGATCCGTAGAGGGACTAACCACCTCCAATTGGTCCAAACCTTTCTTGATGGTCTCGAGCTCCTCCACCAGTGCAGCTTCGGCCTCTTCAATGCTGTTAACGTTGTACGAGTGGCCAGAATGTACGTAGAACCCACGAAGTTCAACCTTTTCACACTCGCCAATCGCATTAATTACCTCTGTCAGATATGACGTATTTGCGATGCCGGCCCTGTTGGTACCAGCGTCGAGCTTAATCATCACGTTGATCGGATCGAAGGGAGCATCAGACTTAAACTCTTCGATGGTCCTAACATGATCAACGGAGTCGATAAGCACGGTGAACACTTCAACTTTGCCACTCAGAGCTATGATCTGGGCCAAACTCTCGCCTGTAACGTTTGGTAAGCCATAGACAATGTCGGTGACGATGTGTTGTCCCGTTCGATCTTGTTCGTCGACAACTGCCCATGCCTCCCGGAAAGTACTCACAACGATGCTTGAATGTTTGGGGGCTTGATAGTTTGCCAAGTTGTAACCAAGTTGAAGCATGGTCCCTTCAAATGTCTTGTGGGTCTTAACATGGGCTCTAAATTTGGCGCCAGTAGCGGATACACGTTGCAGCATTCGAGTGCAGTTGGCCTCCACAGTTGGCAGCGACACAACCAACGATGGTGTAGGAAGTGATTGCCATGGTTTCCCTTTGGTTTCAGATAGCAACAAGCCCCGTATGTCAGGCTGTGGAAAGGCGATGGAAGGGTTGATAAACGACATGCTCACCGAGAAAAAGGTGTACGTCTGTGAAAACAGATCCTGTGACTCTTTGTGTATGGTCCTAATAGCTTAAAAATAAGTTTGACTTTTTAATTGTGCAGCGAGCAAACGATCGTGGCTTTTGTAAAATTGGTTAAAGTTGACGAACCGTGTGAGTTTGAACCTCGGCGTTGCCTTGGTTAAGAAAATTCACCTACGAGTTACCACCTAGTGAAGAGCGCCGTTGCAGCTTATCTCCGCGATTTGTCACAGTGGCCTATCTATCAACCGAAACCTGGTATCATGTATAGAACTGATTGATGTATTACTTGGAAAGTTCTTACTTGCTGGGGCGGTCCACACACGGCGTTATAACTGATATCAGTCACATAGAGAGGGCGGTTTCAGAGCCAAAGTCACACTAGGCATCAGTAGAAAATGTTTATATCGAAACGATGTGGACGTCAATTGGATGATTGGTACAGACTAAAGTTATGATCTCGTAACCTTTCCCCCTGATCGTCCTTTTGCACAGCTGTAGCATTAAGTTAGAAGTGAGATATTCTGCATCACAAATAACTCTGTTTCATGCGGTGCAGTGATTTGAGCCAAAGTTTTGCTCCTGCAGAAGACCACATGCAATCTTGTTCCCATTGGTTAATCGTTCCAAAGTTAATTAGGAAGAAGTCTCGGACTATAGGCCAGCATTAAAAATATACGTACGTATATGTTGTTTTATGGGAATACTATGCATAGGAGACATCTTTGAAGACATGTGGATCATTTGACAGCACAATTTCTGACTAATAATTTGACATCATAGTAATATGAGGTAACCCCAGTGTTGCTGTGGTCACCCAATGGTTTGAAATCAAGCTTGGGACAGTCACAGAACATTAAAGACCCCCAATGGATATGTAAATAGATGTGCAAACGGTAACCTTTTTAAATGCGCACATTAACCTATGTGCTGATTCAGATTCCAGCCACTAATCACGACCTTTACTGCTTATATGTATTTCCACGTATCATGTGTACTTGAAAGGATGTTTGCATGTCACCAAGAATTTTTTTAGCTTTGATCTGGATGTGTGCTCAATTAATCACTACCAAAGACCAACATCAAAAAGGTGAGGGCTCTAGATTCTAGAATTGGAACTTCTGTTTGCCTGGAATGCAGACCAAAGATCATTCGGTAATTGCCGCTTACAAATTTAGACATCTAACAGGCATCTGCCATACACCACTGGCTATGTATAAGTGCTTGCAGTTTTTGAGATTAAGAGCGTCAGAGAAAATTGCCGATATTGCAACTTCTAATTCTGCAGAAGATACCATTTTCAGACGCAATGATCGTATATTGGGCAGTCAGTTTCTGTTTTCTTTTACCTTGGTCTGGCAATAACATGGTTGTATACTTTGGGGTAGAAGACGTTGGCGTTCATTATTGTACTACACCTATTCCTGAACTACGTGGGCACCGGAGTCCTGCCAAACCATATGGGTGATATACACTCAAAACCATAACACAAGACGCCAACCAGGCTACATATGCAATACAGCACAGGCGCTATGTTAATGCACTGCTTTTACGGGTCACGTATATATCGTATAGAATGGTACCTCCTTGAGCTTTCGTTTAACAAATGGCCCAGTGAGCGTCGGCGAAGCGTCCATACCACAGAATGTTACATGTTTTCAAAGCAGGTCATTGACTGGCATTGGATATTCAGCAGGTCAAGAACACCGACACAGACCGAATCGCTGGTTGGTCGATATCTTCCAAGCCATGTCAACCCAATCTTCTTCAAAGAATGTCGATACGGGTTTCCTAGGACTGTTTGACAAAACACTTATCGACTGTAATGCCGTAGATGTATGGATGGCTTATTTCTTTTTCTCCTACTTTGGTGCGAAAAATATCCCTTCCCCATGCACTTCCATCAACTTTTCGATTATCATGCCTCGTCATAGACCATTATTTGTACGGATATGCAAGGAAGCTGCATGTGCTGGCTAGATAGTGTGCTCTTCGGGGTTCAACTCGTAATCTTTCAATTATGCTGATATCACAATATGTTTTATACTACCAATGGGATCTTGTGTAGTACGTTACTTAGCTCGGGGTGTGCCAGTCTAACTTGATATAATGACAATAAGATGAATCTTAAAACAGTATAGTATAGAAAATATAAGAGAAGATCGGTCCTCTTTAGGAGTCAAAGGGAAGGAAATATAGTGGTCAAAGGTTTTCCCTTTTAAACCAAAGGAGAGGACACCCGAATTCTGAGAATTCGTGTGATGTGTTCTTTTCGGGTGTGAAAAGAGGTAACGACTGTTTAGTTTAACAGTACATTACTGTAGGTGTGAAATACCGATAATTCCAGAGTTCTAATCCGAAGGTCGAATATCACAATAGTTACCGTATTATCATGCTGGTCCAAATTACCACAGGGTTTCTGCCTATCATTACATCTTCGGGCCAGCTTGTGACAAGATAAAGCTTACGAATTACAACCAAACTTCAGGATTGAAAGAGTAGCTTATTGTATGTTTACCCCATAGAACAGACGACTTACATAGTTATACTCACTCATTTATGTATAGGTTAGCCTTCTGTTTGAGATCTAGTTTCATGCAGTGAATAAGCACCCAAATCTTGGCCCATCGCACAGACAACCATTTTAAATTATTGCTCAGCACAATCATGTTGTAGGTGATCTAAATCGAAACTTTGTTGTTGCAAATTTAGACACACACAAATCGTCTTTCAGGTACAATGGTGATAGTTTCCCTCCCGAGAACATGAAGCGTTTGATTATAGGACTAGGAAGTGTTCACGTAGTTCTTTACAAGCATAGCATATCATATTCGCCATCCATTCATTAGCCTGGGTTCACAAACCTCTGTGAGATGCACTTCAGCTGTAAGTTGTCAGTGTAAAATGCCAAGATATTACAAAACCTGAAAATGCATTGTGTAGGAATCCGAACAGAATTTTGGGTTATCGGCTAATTGAACTCATATCGTGGAGAACCTTGACGCAGGTCAACGATGCCCATTCTTGTCTCCCTAAAATTTAGCTTCCACGAAACCAACGACAACTCACTTTATTTCAATGTCTAGTTTGATTTTGCTTGAGCGTCCAAAAGTCAGAAAGTTTTTTCAATGTTAGGGGCTTACTTCATTTCAGCACGACCCAGGAAACGGAGGACATTTCTTACGTCACACAAGAGCAAAATCAATAGACTCACAGAAGTTTACGCATTTCACAAAAAGCCCTTTTTAATTTCCACATGGGAATGGGTACCTCAACTGCACAACATGATGCTTGAAAACAGATAAAGCTTAGACAATCCTCGCACTCAGACTGATATAACTTGATGCCACAACCAACATATCCCACTTGCATGTAACCTCTACCACACAAGAAGTTGTTGGCATTCTCTGATCATATAGACGCAGATAAGAAAAGAAGTAATACGAAAACATAGAAGAGAGGATGATCTGAACAATCTGTTTTCTGGTATGCCTAGTATTACATTGCTCTTGTACATGGTTGCAACAAGCAGCATTTTTTCATTACAGAACTTGGTCCAAAAGTGCATGCATGCGCCCACATACCATTTCTGCAATTGAACTTAAGGCAATAGCTGTTGCCGTAGTAATGTTTTTGCAGAACTAATTACCTGGATTGTTGTTTGATTGAATCTCATTTTAATACTTAGCGGCGGTTCTAAAAGATCCAAGGGTGGCAAAGTCAGCTAGTGAGTTCTATATTAAGGGATGTAAATATCACTTGTGTTCTGCCAAGCAACGGCGTTCTGAGAATGAAGCGCACCTTCTTGGTTTTGGACCACTCTGTGCAAACTTCAGATATGTCGTGAACTTTTTTGAATTATAGTTAAGATTAGTGGGCTCCCTCAAGCTCACACATGATATGAGAAGTAGTCCAATAACAACCTGACTTTAATACAACCCGAAATGTCAGCTGTTGACCAATAACTGTCGCTCTGAAACCCATAATGTGAAACTGCATCATTAATGGCGTCATCAGGGTATAGTGAATTTTGCATCTTGATAGTCAAACTGCAAGAGAATTGTACTCCGAAGTCTGATACTAGCTTCTCCAGGATACTGTACACCATAGTTATTCCGTACGAGAAGTTAAGTACTAGGCTCATGAGGCGATAAGCAGATCCTTGCATGTACATACTACAGGTACCCAATCCACAAGCAATCCCATGGTCCAAATTAGCACCATCACCAGGACAAAGAGTACCCCCAAACGCAATGTTTATCAGTTATGTGTTTACCAAGAAAAGATGAACGGAAAACCTTGAGATGCTGTATCTGATTCGGCGATTACTGGGACAATCAGAGAGAAAAATTTGCCACGGCCTACAAATCCACTTCCCTGTGACCGCTTCATAATATGACATGCACTATATATGGATCTTTCTTTGGTTAGAAGGAAATAAGGTTCAACAGTAATGTGCCTGTAATGCTCGGTAAAAGTTACAACTGAGAATTAAATCAGGCAGTAGCCAAAAGCTTCGCAAACAACTATACCAAAAAATAAAAATAAAACATATCGAGAAGAATGCACATATTTTTCTCGCTGTTTCAACCACCACAGCTTTTCATTTCCTGATGCTTGCGTATATATACGATGACTTGGGGGAACCTTCTTAATTCGGTCCAATACTTGATGCACAGGTACTGCAGATATGCGTCCTGTCTGCATGGCCCTAAACAACAAAAAAGTAAGGCAAAAGAAATGCACACTATTAAGGTAGATCCAGAACGATCAACATTGTACTTTCAACTTCAAAATTCCAAGTGCCAAATAACAAGAAGTCAACAAAGATAATACAGCAAAGCTTTTTGTGGACTCTCTTAGCCCGCTGGAGTTTCCCAGAACAAATTTGCCCCACAAATCCCCGCCTCAACATACGAATTTGTAACCTTTTGAATAAAGTCATAGGATCATTACATAGACGCACGAGCTGGGCGCTTTGAAAGAGATGTCATCAGCGGCTAATGGTGTTTATAAAGCCCCCAAAATACCCACAGAAATTCAAACTGGATTTCTTCAGTTTCCATTTCACTTTCAAATCTTGGGAATTTCCTATTTCCATTTCACACTGTTGGCGTCAATCCTTCGTCCTTACTTAGCACAGGTGCTGTTAATATTTGTTACAAAAAGTTGGTACTGTTACTATCATAGAGGCTGTTCTTCCATTTAACTCTCTGAAGAAGGATACAAAGAACGATATACTATAAACAACGAGGCACGGCGGTTAAAATGGGTTCAAAGGCGCCATTGTTTACAGTTGTGGAGGACATTGAAGGGAACTTGGAGCGTTTGCAGGAGTTTGAAAAGGGCACAGAGTTGGACCCAGAGTTGGACCCAGGGTACAATGCTGCTGATCTGCTGCCAACTACTTTCAGCTCAAGTGAGGACTCAGAAATGGATTCTGATTGTGATGCTGATGCGGAACTGGATCTGTTGGAAGATGATGACAATACAGCAAATGAAACTTTGGAAGCCGTCCCTGCTGGTGAAGAGAAGTCAGAAGACGTATGCTCATTCCGTGGGCGTCCAAGTTCCTGCGTCTTTGTTGCAAGTCTTGCAGCTGCGTTGTCAGATGATGAGCTATCGGCTTCAGTTACTAAGCATTTCGAAAAGGTATGTTGATTTGGTTGCTTATCTTTGCAGTCCAAGAAAGTGTTACTAACAGAAATTCAGTGGGGTACCTTGGCTTTGATAAAGGTTCTTCGGGATCCATCCAACAGGCCATATGCATTTGTTCAATACACTAATGATGCAGATGCAAAAAGAGCACTCAAAGAGGCACAACATACAATACTTAACGGTAGAACAATCCGCTGTGAGCCGGCAAAAGTTAATCGTACATTGTACATTGCTACTTCCAACGACACTGAAATCAGCTCCAAAGAGGTGATGGATATGCTTGGAAAGTACGGCGAGATTGAACAAGTTATAGGTGATAATGACTCAAACTACAAAAAATCCAACTTTAATAGAGCTTGGTTTTGTCAGTTTGCATATAGAGATGATGCTATTAGAGCTTATGCAAACCTCAGATTGAGCCCAAACTGGATCGTCGAATGGGCCCAGAATATTGAACATCCTTCTGATGGACAAGGTGAGCCTTCTGTTGAGATTGACAAGTGTTCCATCTTTGTTGGCCAGTTGGATGGGAAGGTTACCAAAGAGTTATTGGCTGAAAGATTCTCGAATCATGGCAAGGTTGCCGATATTGTTCTTGTTTTGAGAGCTGGCAACAATTTTGCATTTATCAGGTTTGAAACAGAGCAAGCTGCTGCTGCTGCAGTTGAGAGAGAGAACCATGCAGTTTTCATGGATAAGACTATGCATGTCCAATATCGTGAGCTTCACCACAAAAAGTCCCGCTTCTCTTCCCAGTCTACGAGATTGAATTTAGCACCTCCTCCTGTAAACTTGCCTGTCAGAAGATCCAGTACAGGTTCCGGATACTTCAAAGGTCCAATGGGACACTTTACACACATGGGAGGCTCTGGATATCATCGTTCATACTCAACCTCATCATTTGGATCGAAGGGAAAGTTTTCTGGTAGCCGTTCTCTATCACTCGCAGGAGAGAGAACATCTCATACTCCAAAATTCTTTGCAGGTGCACCACCTTTTGAGCCAGAGTTTGCAGGTCGTATGTATGCCACCTCTGCAAAGTTTGATGATAACTCATACTCATCAACTGAAAAGCATACACCAGTATCATCACCAAGCAATCAAACAATGAACTCCTCTTCGCATGGAGAGGCAAAATCAGTGTTCACAGCTACTTCAATTTCAGGTACTTCTGAGAATCCAGACCATTCAAGCACAAACTATGCACCAAAGCATCCTCACAGAAGAAGTATGTCACATATGATCCCATCGCCAAGTTCTGCACATATGGTTCCTCCTCCATACTATTACTACGCGTATCCTGAAGATTGCATGATGCAACAATACGATGGAAAGTTACAGTCGTACGTTCCGTATGTCCCTTTCCCATACTATCCAGAGAGCAGCTTTGTAGGGTACCCACCCCAAGCTCCAACAGGTCTGCTTCCTGGAATGATTCCACCAGGACCACCATACATGTATTATGGAATTCCTCCAGTTGTTCCTAATGCGGGCGATGATCATGGAAAAACACAACCATTGGAAACTCCCGCCCTTTCTAGCTCAAAACACGAAGAAGAACTCGATTATTGAACTTATAATTTTCTTCTTTGAAGCAGAAATGATTGCTAATTTATCCTATCCTTATTCGTTGCAGAGTTGTTAAAAGGAAATAACAACGAAAATTCAGTTCTCAACCATGGTTGATCGATTTAATCAAGCTTTCAAAGCTTTATATCATGACCCATTGTCAATCCAATGATCAATTCATGTTCATTTTTTATCTTCTTCTCTTATCCCTGGGTTCTTCTTTGTTGTTCAAATATGTCACGTTGTTTGAACAGTCCCCAAATGTTTCTTCTTCTGGTAATGATATACTAGCTTCTAGTCTTATTATTTTACTAATGTTCTTTATGATTGCATATAATTGACCATGCGTCTATGGATGAAGCTACTTGTACAAGACTATTCCCTGCTTATAGCTTTATTATCGCTAATTAGTACTTTTTAAACCTCCGTGAACCGGGTCTCTTTGACGCGTATTTGCGTTGGTTCTTTCCAGATATGTTACCCAGGTTATTTGTTGGCCTCATAGCTCCATATTTCTGCTTTTTGGCTTTGATATTATGCTTAGGCATCTGCGGTACGTGTTGTTTTGGTGACGAAGGATTGACAGCTCCTATCGAATGCAGTGGTTTCCTGTCCTTATCAGCTGTGTGTCTTGGTGATTGATTGACATCCAACTTCGTAGATACAGGTTTGGTGGCAGGTGAGGTCGATGTGTTGGACTGTTGTAAGGCCTTCAAAGGTGTTGGTTTTTTGATGTTATCCTTATGTGTGAGACGAGTGTAAATCAAATAGTATGCTGACGAGTCCTTCAAGGCCTGCTTTTCAGATATTGGATTGATGTACTCATCGTCATACGTAGCCCATGTTCCGTCAGGTTGACGACAATGTGCAATGTAATGACCAGATGATACAGAGCGACCGGCATGTACAACAACAGAGATGAGTTGATACAGGACAGGTTCTGCCCTTGTGGTATACTGTGACAGATCCAATATCAAAGGGTACGACACTCCTTGCTTGACCTTGGACGATGATGATCCGTTAAATCTGAACCTTTTCAAATGAACGGCCAGTGTCTCTGGAGCACGATCAATACTGGAAATCTTGATTGCATTGGTACGTTGCTTACACTTCTCGCAGACATAGCCACTCTTCGTATCAGATCTATCGGGTTTGATCAGCTCTGGCGAGAAGAAGTCTCTGATTGACTTTTGTATGGAGTATCTCTGAGAAGGTTGATCCGCGTCCTCCTGTGTATTGTCATTGCTATTAGAATTCTTCCTTGTGGACCCCAAGTGAAGTGACAAATCGTAAAACTCCTGCTGTGTCTTTGAAACATGGCCACAGCTTTTACACGTCACGGATTGATTCAGCAATCCTCCAAAGATGTCGTAAATTATACTTTCATTCAGCTTGTGTCCCTTTGGTGTTGAGTCCTCTTGCAATCTTGACAGTAACGACATGAAGTATTCATGGGAATCCTCTTGTTGCCACTCAGACATCATGCAATTGATATCGTCTAACCTTGAAACCAACTTCTTTGGATTGATATACTTTGCACTTCTCTTCTTATCTGGGTTCCACATTCTGACAGAGGTTTCAGCCAACACATGGCTCACAGATCTTTGGCTAATCGTGTCCTTGTACTTATTCTTGTAAATATCGTTCAGATAGTGTTGCACTGCCGGGATGTGAACCATTGCCTGGACTGCAGCATTAGTATAACAGGTGACTCCGTGGTTCAAGAGCCCCACGGGTTTCTGCAATTGGAGATTGACACCCCAGTTTTTGACAATACGCTGTGAATGGTTTGAACCTCTATCGTTGGCGATTTCGTTTATCTGATAAAAGTCATCCAGTTTGGATCGCTTATCCACGTCTGTTGATCCGTTTGGATCGCCTGTCACTTTATCCTCCTCGCTATCGGATTCAGGTGTCGTTGGTGGTGTGCTGCTAGTAGCTTTGCTGTGCAAATCTTTCTTCAGCAGTTCATTCTCATCTTCTTGTGATTCAGAAGCGCAAGGTGAATCTGGTGATTGTGACGATTCTCTGGACTCAGATGATTCAGATGTGGATTCCTCTTGGGTGTTTGTCTGTGCCTCGTTATAATCTTCGTCACCTTCGTCATCGTCATCGTCGTCATCATCATTGCTATTGCCATCCCCTGTATCTTCTTCAGAAGTTGTAGACGCAGTACGCGACTCATCACTGTTCTCCGAAGGAAACTGTTCGTAAACCTTCTTACTCACCAAGTTGCGCGGGAATGGCTGAGCATCTTCGCTTGACTCTCTTGATTCTTCAGCCTGATAAGACTCTTCATCATCTTCACTCTGCGCCGTCTCATCAGCACTCAGCGGCGTCTCATCAGCACTCAGCGGCGTCTCATCTTCACTCAGCGCCTCCTCATCTTCATTGGAAGCTTGTGCTGTCTCATCCTCACCCTCCAGAGATTCTCCAACGTCCTCATCGTTCTCGCTTTGAGCCAAAACGCTCTCCACCTTCAGCTTCTTTCTCTTCGACTTGCTCAACTTGCCATCATCATCATCTAAAACGCGCTTCCCTGTGTAGCCAGCAATGGCATGTGCCAAAGACCGCGGCCGTGGCTTACTCTCATCGTCATTCGCAGGCTTTGCAGAGCCCAACAAAGGCTGCTGTTGTTGCTGTTGCCCTGCCCGTTCAGGCACGAGCTCTTTGGAATGTGAAGCGCCTATTTTGATGTAACTTGACGGTCTGTTTGTATGGGTCTCTTGATACTTTGCCGGTATAAAACGAAGCGGATCGGCAAGAATCCTCTGAACTAACGGCGTGATGCTATCTTTAACAACCTCGCCCATTGGAGTTCAAAAACACACAGGCAAAGTCACCACACACACACAAACACGCACGCACGCACAAGCACACACACACAGCGAAAATAAAACTGTCTTGTAAGTAGTAGTGAACGCCTTTACGGTCAAAACCTCTTTTCACACTAAACAAAAAAGAGTGTGTGAGAGCACGATTTGGTGGATTTCACTTAGAATTCCGTAGCCTGCAAAGAACGGTTACCAATACGCTCAACAACAACTTTTTCCTTGTCTGTGGAGCCTTAAACCGTGGGGAACAAAGCTCTTGTGTCGAAAATGTTTGCCCGTCTGTTCGTTTGACTGGCACTGCTGTCCGTCTTCCGTAGGCAAAGCAAAGAAGGTCCAACTCCAGCGGGAAAAAAAAATTTACGCCAAAAGCTGCGAGAAGAAAAAGACAGAAAATTTAGGCAATGGCGATGCGATCGATTTGAACCAGAGCAGAAAACAATTGATACGCGCACGCAGGAATAACCACCAAAAATGTCGTGGAATTACTACGGGAAAATGATACGGACGTGATTGTTTTCAGCTGTGCTTGTTATATTGTCTGATCTTGTGGAGAAGCACGATGGAGCGACAAGTCGAGAGCCGGACGCTGGCTTTTGCTGGTTTTTTGCTGGTTTATTTTTCCTCGGATGGTTCCGATTTTGCACTGCTTTCTGTAGAGAAAAAGACCCCAAAAAGAAAAAAATAGTGCGAGTTTGCGGAACAAAGTTTTGTTTCTTTTTCAAGGGGAAATCTTAAGACGCGTTTGTGATTACATAAGCAAACACCCGGACACCACCGGCTTTCTCCCACCTGCCAGTGATGCACACCTCTGCTACCGGGATCTACAGGACACTACCCTTTCTCAACGGGACCTGTCCCGTGGAGGCAGGGGCAAAGTTCGGTATACAACAGCTGCATCCGTTGCGAATGAACCATCCAATTCAGTTGAGCTTGAGGCTATCACGGTGAGGCACAATGTCAATTCAAACCAATCCGGACGATTACAGAAAGGATGCGTTCTTCATATCGAATTTTTGCAACAAGCTGAACGAAATACACCTACACAGGGGCGATGACACTCCACTCGATTCAAGAGAAGTTGACATGAACGATTTACTCTCGCAGCCCTTGGATGAAAGATCAAGGAACCTGTACGATCGAATGGTCACTGATAATGCGGAGGCGATGCTGAAGTCGTCGAAACCGTGGACCAGAGATGCCAATTATTTCCAGCACGTTCACGTTTCTTCTCTGGCGTTGATGAAGATGACTCTTCATGCCCAATCTGGGGGCTCCATAGAGATTATGGGTATGCTCACGGGCAAGATCGTGCGAAACGGTATTGTTGTTATGGACGTGTATCCCTTGCCAGTTGAAGGCACAGAAACAAGAGTGAATGCCCAGGCAGAAGGGTATGAGTTCATGGTTCAGTATTTGGATTCTCTGAGGTCAAGTGGCCGGTACGAGAATATCGTTGGCTGGTACCATTCTCATCCGGGATACGGTTGCTGGCTATCAGGTATTGACGTTGGTACGCAGTCATTGAACCAGCAGTTCCAAGATCCTTATCTGGCGATAGTTGTTGATCCAATGAGAACACTGACTGATGGTAAAGTTGAGATTGGAGCATTCAGAACTTATACTGAAGAATATATAAAGGCCAACATGGGCAGTAATGCAACTGGACCTACTAATACCACTACCACCAACACAGCTTCAAACATCACCACTACTATTGCTACTGGTAATAGTGCCATCACCAGAGCAGGTACCACTGGGTCATGTACCAACAGCAGTTTCACGGGCTCCTCGTTATTCGGGTCAAACGACAAAGCTAAGAAGAAAGATATCATTGCTTCAAGTCATATACCACAGGAAAAGGCCAAGGACTTTGGTATGCACTCTTCAAAGTACTATTCCTTATCGATACACGTTTTCAGATCCAACATTGATCATATGATCTTATCCAATCTGTGGAACAAATTCTGGATCTCCCAGGTTGTTGGGCCAATAGATCTCCAGGAGCAACGATCAAGGCTCCTAGAGTTCGTGGACACCAGATTGGAGACACTGGAGAAGAGAAGTGCACTCTTGAAGAAGCCAACTTCAAGATTCGACCTCGCACCTTCAACCAGAAATCCCATCCAAGTGGAACTTGCTGCCCTGCAAAGACGCCACGTTCCTATGCCCCAAGGGATAACCTCATTACGAGAACTGGCTCAAACGATGAATTCATCTCCTTCTCAGCTGTTTGGATCGCAGCTGTCTCCGTTCTCCAGGGCAAACCTCTTGTCGAAGATGAAGGAAAAGGAAATGGACACGGATGACTCCGATACCGACATGAGAGACGACGTGGATCCATCGGTGGACTCGGACTCGGAATCCAGAATGGACGACGAGAGCGTCACTTCGCCCAACAAAGTATCCTCTAGCACCCAGCCGAACGAAGGCCCAGCTCCACATACACGGACATCCACCTCCGTAGGTTATGGACAGCAGCAGATCACCCAGGATCTCGAAAATATCCGTAAAAGAGAGGTCAATACTGCCATCATGGCCACCTCTGCAGAAGCAAGCAGGATGCTGTTGAATCTCAAGCTCCAGAAAATGGTATTCCTAAACGAATGAAGACGATAGTTGTTCTCATTATAGTGTTGATGATGTGTAGTGGTTAACCCCGAGGGCCAATACAAGGCTGAAAAATAATTTCAAGAAAACTTTCAACACTTAATCCCCATGAAGTAGCGAGTATTAAACATTAGTTGATCCTTGTAAATGGCCGGATGGAACTGAGGACACTGGCTTCAACTAATGAGACTTTCTACTCCGAGCCCAGTTGTGTTGAAGATGATCTTTACCGGAGACTTAGTGCGGAGCAGTCAGACTATACGTATCCTTGTCTTCAGAGACCAATAGACCCAAACAGTAACAACGCAAGTCAGCCAGTGATAACATCCCAGCTTGAATGGCTGCCTGATTCGTCTGCGTTACTGACCGTATCTTCTGACAGGGGCATAAGGACGTATATCCCACCACAGACGTTGCTGGATCAGCCTGTGGATCAACTTCTGGCGTACACAAGATCATTCCTACCGTCCATAACGACAACATGTATACACCCACAGTCTTCACTATACACCGGTATCGTGCCAATTGCTATCAGCGGGATGGAAGTTCCACTGAAGCTGTACAACGTCATTCCCGATGAGAAGGGACGACTACGGCCTTTAAGGGTGTTCAACAACTCTCATCCTCAAACTGAAAAGTATTACAAGACCTCATGTCTTACGTTTTTGAACGATAAAACCATCCTTAGCGGCGGCTCGAGGCGGATACAGATGTTTGACATCGAAAGATCCGATCCAATCGGTGAATTGGACCGAGTCAGTGGGATCGTGAGCGCAATGACCCCTACAAACTCGGAGTTTGTTACAGACGGATGGTGGTGTGGCTCGTGGAACGGTTCAGTTTCTCTCTATTCCAACAACGGAGAACAAATCAGCCAGACCAGGCTCCCACATGGAGTATTCCAGATCCTGGAAAGCGACAATGACAAGTACATCTACGTGATTCCACGACATGATGACCATATCCAAGTATTGGATGTACGAATGGGTCTCTCACCAGTCTGTTCCTTGGACCAGTTCAAGTCCTCTGCACAGAGAATAACAGCAACTGTCTTACCAAATGGCCAGGGCTTGCTCACGGGCACCACGAGAGGCACCGTCAACCACTACTATGACTCTGAAATCGGGATCAACGCGCTGAGATCTACCGACACACCGTGCTTCCCAGTGCCACACGTTTCAGCTCACTCACAGGAGCCCGGAATCGTCGCCTACTCGGTTGGCGACAGGTCCACACACAAACCACATGTCACCATAGCACTTCTCACGCCAGACGAAACCATTTGACCCATATTTGCCCTTCAATAGCAGTAGCAAGACACAACGTAGTGAGCGATGGGCCTAGTGCCCATCTCTCTGGCCCGTTTAGGAAATATTCGCGGCCTTTGACCACACTGTGCTGAAAAGTTTTGATGGACGGTGATTTTCACAAACAACATCAACACAACACCGGAGCCTCATATTCGCAACAAAGAAACATAGAAAAAAAGGGCAATTATGGCCAGTCGTGGTGGAGCAGTGAAGAACATTTTCGTGAAGCTCATCGTGGGTGCCGGGCAAGCAGCCCCAACGCCTCCGGTGGGCCCTGCGCTGGGTTCCAAGGGTGTTAAGGCCATTGACTTCTGCAAAGAGTTCAACGCCAGAACCGCTTCGTACGCCCCGGGCGTTCCAATCCCAGTGGCGCTGATCGTGAAGCCAGACAGAAGCTTCACGTTCGAGCTCAAGTCGCCGCCAACGGGCTACTTGCTGCTGAGAGCCGCCGGCATCGAGAAAGGAGCCGCCGAAGTTGGCCCAGGCAAGCCGTTTGCAGGCGAGATCTCGCTCAAACACGTCTATGAGATTGCGAAGATCAAGAAGACCGACGATAGACACAAGGCCATCGAGATGGAGAACATCGTCAAGGGCGTCATTGCGACGGCAAAGAGCATGGGCATCAACGTGGTGGTATGAATGTGGTGGTATGAATGTGGTGGTATGAATGTGGCGAACGTGTGTGTATATAGCACAATTATGAAAACAGTAAAATAAATGTACATAGATGAATGTTTTGGTGATTTTGTGCTGAGTAATCGCTAGAGGTTTACCGTGTTGATGATGTAGAGAGCGGAAATGCGCTTAGATGAAGTACTCTGTTGGGCGTGGGAACCGCCATAGGATTCCGACCAGTTGCCGAATCCAGTATAACTCCCGGCTGTGAACAAATAATGGCCCATCTATTGCAAATAAGTGCAATGGTGAGCAAGCCCGAGATGTGTGCTGGTGCCAGTGGGTATAAATACAGAGAGGGCGCTAGAAGAGCCCGCCCTTGGTGAAGTGTTGCTGGTGTGTGCAATATTGAACCAATGACGGCGGACGCTACAGTGATGCGCCATATCTCCCAGAGGGCTCAGCAGCGAGAGGTTGTTGGGTTCCATGGGGTGCCGCTGCCAGATCACGTTAACAGACACCTGTCGCCTATATCGCTGAGTGGCGGTAGGCCACACGAGGGGTTCTATCCACTGACAAAGATCACGTATGAGTTCAAGGACCACCCCTTCGGCGAGCCCAAAGGTGCTCAAGTGGTGGACCGAGTTGCTGAAGATGCCTCCAAGCTGGACCTGAAGAGGGCGTTGAACTATGGGCCAACAGAAGGGTTTCCGCAGCTGCTGGAGTTTGCAAAGGACTTGGTCTTGCTCACGAACAAGCCAGGGTATTCAGGGTGGAATGTGACGCTGACAAATGGTTCTGGTGATTCGCTCCACAAGGTGTTTAATCTGTTGCTTGATCCCGGTGATACGGTGCTATTGGAGGCATACACCTTTGTCCCCACGATCAACACCATTGGATCGTGGGGCGGGTCTCCTGTCCCCGTTCCAATAAACTTTGAAGATGGTGGGATTGACGTTGATTACCTGGAGCAGTTGTTGGAAGGCTGGTTCCAAGGGCAGTACCAGGAGAAGCCATTCCCCAAGGTGCTGTACACGATTCCAACGGGCCAAAACCCAACAGGACTATCGCTGAAGGAGTCCAAGCGTGAAAGGGTGTATGGATTGGCCAAGAAGTACGACTTTATTATCGTGGAAGATGATCCATATGGATACATCCAGCTGGGAGCCTTCACAGATGGTGTTGATAACCCTTTTGACGACGACACGTACGACTCTGCGAGATTTGTGAAGGAGAGATTGCTGAAATCATATATCCAGTACGATTCAGATGGCCGTGTGCTACGTTTGGAGACGTTTTCCAAGGTCTTTGCACCAGGTGCACGGTTAGGATTCATCGTGGGACACTCAGAGCTGATTCGTCGTATCATCGATCATTCAAACATTTCGACAAAGGCCCCGTCTGGGTTATCACAAGTCAGTGTATTGTCAGCAATTGCGCATTCAGGTGGTGCTCGAGGTTGGATTGAATGGTGTGTGAAAGTTTCTAAAGTTTATACAGAGAGGAAGAACGTTCTTATCAGGACTCTCTTGGAGAGTGAAGCTTATAAGAAAGGCTACTTCAAGTACAATGAGGCAGACGCGGGTATGTTCATAACAATTGACCTCAATTTGCCTGAAGGTGACGACCATAGATTGGAACTGGAGGGCCTCAGATATAAAGCGATTGAGAAGGGCGTTGAGGTTGTTCTGGGAAAGAATATGGCGTTCACCCCAGAGTATGCCAAGTCTGCCAAGTTCATCAGACTGACACTGGCAACTGCCAGTGACAACGATGAACTGATTGAAGCTGCAAGAAGACTCAGTCAAGCGGTGCTGAGTTTCTTTGAACAATAGTTATGATTGGTCTCAAAATTGCAGCAAGATCAGTTGTAACGAAGGGTAACGATGGATACAGTGTTTGAGTATTAAATTATGGGCTCAGCAACTGAGCTTGGAGCCGAATTGTCATCGAAGGTCTCCACGATGTACTGGTATTTTTACCTAATCAATGGCCATATTACTGCTATCATCTTCGTACAGGCAACTGGAGATAGAGATTACTATGTGCTGGGAACAATACGTACTGGAAGCTTAGAACCTTGCCGATGTAGTGAAAGGAAACTCATGTTTCTTGGGCTACAGTCATCAAGGCTGGCGAATTGCCTGGACGAGGTAGTGGCTTTAGCACTGAGGCCAGATCCTGTTATTCAGCGGACACACCAGTTTTACCTCTAAAGTAACGTTATACTGAGCTCATCTGATCATATTGGGAAGACTAGTGGCACTGATCTGGCGAAGAAGGTGATATGCTTGTGCTTGCACATATCATTTTATTGCACTTGCGCCATGTAGCACAAGATATGCCTTTCCAACGGAAATTGGGATCAACCATCTTTGTATTGGGATGTTTGTTACTATAGCCACCTAATGTTGATGCCTTAGCGATATGCATGCAAAATTGATCCGTTGCTTGGTAAGCTCAGCACTGCAACTCTGGATCATGCGAGTGTAGAAACCAGGCACCTCGTGGAATGGGGAAACTAGAGGGCAGTGATAGTAATAAAGGAGGCTTTCTTGGTCTTCTTATGACACCTGTAGCAGCACAAACTACCCACCTGGGCATTTTGACCCCGGATAGAGAGACTTCTACATGCAGTTTATACAGTCCAATGACCTAATATTACCAACCAATAATCGGTCAGCCACGATACTTTATCTATAGCTCAACTTCTGAAACTGTAACCGAGATGTCATAGGTCCTCAGCCATTAGTGGTGTCACATATTACCTATTACCAACATTATATATCAGGAAATGAATGCTTTAGACACTGACCAGCCTATATAACTCTGGCTACATACAAGAGGTGCAGGTCAGGCTAACATGGGCCCTGGCCATAAGCCATTTCAAGAAGGTTTAGCAAAGACCATCCAAGAACGACTTTGGTCGAAGCTAATGGAGAGCATTATCTCTTGTAAATGGCGTACTTAATCGTATATTCGTTAGAAAGCTGGCAGACATGTGCAAACCAGTGATGGCCCTACAAGGGTGTTTTCATCATTATGGCGCTTCCTCGAGAGTAAACCCGTAGGCAGAAAACCCCAAGTGTCTTCGTGGGGTGCGGCCCCCAGTCAGCAGTTTGTAGAACGGCACCCTACGCGGGCGTGGACAAATTAGGTGCCTAGCCCCCCACTGGCTCACTTTTTAGAACTCATACACATTAAATTTAAAGGGAGAGTGGGTACGGAATGCGGAGAGGGAGGTGAGAATTCTACAGGCTGTCTCACACTCAGGCAGGATGTGAATTTATTTCGGTTGCGCCATTTCTTGCGCAGACTCACTAGCAACCTCTGGCCGACCCCCCCCCCGGCCAGCGTAGCAGCCTGTGCACCGCCAACACAAATGTTTAGCGCCAGTCGAGGACTTGCGTTGTGGGTCCACGAGGGGCTCGGGGCGGTGGGCGGCGTAAGCTAAGCGGGAGTCTTCGGGGCAGTGAGTGGTGCGTTAAATCAGTGGGCGGGCGTAAGCAGCACCAGTTTAACAGTGGAAAAACTGACTCCAGGCCGCCAAACACCTCCTTCCCCCTTTCAGAAAGCAGCCGGCTGGCGGAGGGGGCAGCGGACGAAAAACAAAAAAAGTTGAACAAGAGTTTAGGCAGAAAAATAAACAAAACCCAGTAGGTTTCCCCCCTAAATTTTCCTTCCTCCTTCCACCTGCTCCCCCTAACCCTCATCAGCAAATAGCTCTACCCCAAACAGAAACTAGCTCAGCCTGGCATCTTGAATAGGCTCAACATTAAACTTGAGGAACGAAATTAACAAAATGTCCAACCAACTGAAAGTCGCAAAGGACTCTGTGAGTAGATCTATCACTGAACCAGAAGCTGAACCTGGCTCAACTCGTCCAATTGGGTTCTTGGTGTTGTTTTGTTTTGTTTTTTTTGGTGAGCTTTGTCAATACTAACACGCTTTGTTTACAGTTAGTGTCGTCGCTTTATGAGCTCTCCAAGGCCGCAGCGGAGGCTTCCTCAGCGGCCGTTGACTTCTATAACGCTTCGTTAACAAATAACGATGATGCTACTCACGTCTTTGGTGAATTGGCGGACTCGCTTAAGCTCTTGACACACGCTGCAAACGGTGTCCAGCTTTCTGCAAAGGCCATTGTCACTGACGCGAGCCTGGCATCGGTAGTGGCCGATCCTGCTCTTTTGGCGGCAGTTGCAGGTGAACCGTTGACCACTCACACTGCTGGTGAAGTTACTGCCATCGAGAAGCCAGCAAGAAAGAAAGCAGAGAAGGATCCATATGCTCCAAAGAAACCACTGACCGTGTTCTTTGCCTACTCTGCTTATATCCGCGAGGCCATCCGTGAGGAACGCGCTTCAAAGGGCTTACCACCTTTATCATCGACAGAGATCACACAGGTGATTTCGCAAAAATGGAACGACATGAGCGAACAGGAGAAGGACAAGTGGAAAGAGGCATATGGCCTTGAACTTGCCAACTACCAACAGTTGAAGGAGAAGTACTTGGAGGATAAAAAGAACGGCCTGCCTGTCAACACCACCATCCCAACACACGCTCCAGTTCCGGTACCAGCCTTCCTTGAGAAGACCAAGAAGAGATCTGGCGAAGAAAAGAAGGAAAAGAAAAAGTCCAAGAAGTCCAAGAAGAAGAATCCTGAAGATATCTCCTCGTCTCATGAATTCTGATCGGCGAATAGTGTTTCCCTCTAGATGAGGCACTCTTTTCAAATCACAGGATACATTGGATTGTTTTTCTTTACTTCTTTTTCTTGTTCTTTCATGTTCTTCCATGTTCTTCATCTGCTTCCTTCATTCTACTAACTTCCGTATGTGTTTTTTCTTGTCTATGGCTGTAATCCTTTATGATGTGTTATTCTTGAATACTTGATGCCATCGTGTCTCGTATTCATCCTTTGTGTTATTTGTCTATATTCTCTTTTTTTACATATCTGTAGTGCTATCCCTATGGATCTTGACAACTTGCTTTCCCCGTAGAATGTATATAACACCAACGAATTCTATAAGCTTCTGAACCATTTTGACTGTTTAAGGTGGAGCGGTGATGTACTGCAAAATATTCCTATTATCGTTAGGAGACACAGCACACAGAACAGAAAAAAAAAAACTTACGCCGGCGATCAATGAAGAAAAGAAGAAAAAAACGCTGTCCAAGTGTTTGAAAGCTCAAGTAGTCTCACGTTTGGACAAGCCAGTTGTTTCAACCAATCACTAATGTTTAGACTTACAACGAGACAATTCTCATCGAGCGCATCCAGATTATCTGATTTGTATCTTCACCCTGAGAAATGGGCTGGTAAACCTGCGGAAGAGATCCTCGAGTTGTTCAAAAAACGTCGTTCTCTCCTCGGTGCCCAATTCAAGCCTGACGATGCCGAGTTGGCAGCGCTGAAGAGCACATCTTCCCATACCGGTGTGTCACCATACATCATTGAGAAGCTTTACTATGGTGGTGAGTCCACAGCTCTCGATCTGAATGGTCAGAAGCATGAGGATAACTACAGTCCAGCCAAGTTCCAATACGACGAGTACCCAGAAGCTGCTCAGGAGATCATCAGAGACCACAGAGAACAAAGAGAGTACAACAGGATCGCAGCTTATGAGATGCCACACTTGGCCAAGTATCGTCAGGAGTACAAGCCACCACAGGGCAAGCCAGTGACATACAAGTACACCACCTATCTCGGAGAGGAGGAATACAGAGCCAACAGAAAGGTCACGCTGACTTTGAAAGTGAAAGATCTTGGGCTCAATGAGAAGGAATCCCACAAGTTCAAAGTGCTTGCTGGCGTGAGATACGACGGCAGCAAAGACGAGTTCAAAATGAGCAGCGAAAGATTCGAGGAACCATTGCAGAACACCAGATTTCTCTCAGAAGTCCTCTCGGATCTGCTCAAGGCCTCCAAGGACCTCAGCCAAGACTTGAGTGACATCCCTCTTGACCAGCGTCACGTCCAAGCCAGACAGAGAAAGAGAAAGTACAAGAAGAGCGCTGTATTCAAGAATGCCTTCCCAGAGGAGTGGAAGAGACCACAAGATGCACCAAAGAAGGTGAAGTCCGTACTGGATATCCTTACTGAGTCACCAGCATAAAACCATTGTATATACGTAGCCAAAACAGATATCTAAACAGTATAAGAAAGGCCAAACAGCAAACCAAAACGTGTATATAGTGAAGCAGTTATTGTTGTTGTTGTTGATGATGTTGTAGTTTGCGAGGCTTCGCGAATCGTACATTTCTATTTTTTGTCGTTTTTGTGTCGAGCAAAAGGTAAACAGAGGTTCCGGTTGTGTTGTGGAACGTTATCAAAACAAAACATCATCATCAACAACAACAACAACGAAACATACACATCATTGGAGGCTTTGGTATCGAGGGTATGGGTACAAGAAATTCTGGGCGTAGACGTGGGGGCTCCACAACGAGTGGCTCGTCGGGAAAACAGGCTGGGAAGAAAACTACAAAGGTATCTGCCCCATCAACGACGCTCAACGAGGTGTTGTCTCTGTTGAGCATTCAGTACGATAGCGATTTGGGTGTTCTCAATGGTGACTTCGTGACGCGTGCTCCGGAGCTGGCAGTGCTGACGTCTCTGAAGAAAAGCTTGGTGAAGCTTAGCGACCAATTGGAGATTGCGTCTAACAACGATGAGTCTACTATCGAACGGATGCGTGAGAAGCAGAGGGAGTTGACGGCGGGTGGCGATATGGACACAGAGGCCGAGCCAGGGACTAAGGAAGCTACTGTGGAGCCTGAGGAGGAAGAAGGGGAGATGGAAGAGTCGATCAAACAGGAGGATGGTGAAGAAGAGAAAGAGGTAGAAGAAGACAGCCATGATGATGATCATAATGGTGATCATGATGACGACCCTGTTGATGGTCCTGTTGATGACAAAAGTGCCGATGTCGAAATCAAAGATGAATATGGACCAGCTCCATCTGAAGTAACCAGTCCAGCGGAAAGGCCGCAAGATGATGACGATGACAAATTTGAAGACGCCACAGATAAACTGGATACTACAACTGAAAGAAAGCTCAGTATCGAGAGAATGGAAAATGATCCCACGGTAAAAAACCCCAAATCTGAGTTTGTTACATCGCAAACATTACCTGCAGCAGCGTTAGCATTGGGGTTGTTTAACGAGGAAGACGGTGGATTGCATGAAACAGGTGAAGAATACTTAAAGAAACGGTATGGTGTTGCATCGTACCCAAAGACTGATTTGAGAGATAAACTACCTGGTGAAATTCCGGATATTGATTTCTCAAAGTCGAAGCCGACAAACCAAGTGCAGTTTGCAACTTTTCAAACGTTCTTTGAGAACTTTTACAGACAATTTACCGATGAAGATCTTAAGTTCTTGAAAGGAAAATATTTGATCCCTGACTCACTGTCAAGTGATCCAAACTATGATCCTAATATTACACCATATCTAATACCTGATTTGGGTCAACTCTATGCAGAGATTTGGAATAACGAGGAAGGTGCTATAAACTATACATCGCCAGTTGAGCCTATTACCCTTGATTCAATAGAGCCAAAAATGTCTTCAACTGATTTAACGGATGAGACGATAGATACAGAGAGCGTATCATGTGGTCCATTGGTTTCCCGGCTCCTTAGTGCGATAATGAAAGATGAAAGTTCTGATGATGAGGACGAAACAAGCAATTCAAATGAAACGAGAACCAGTGTTACAACACTCCCAGATCAACCTGCTTGGAAAGTTTCAAGTGTAAATACAGACTACACCACGCTTGAGGATAGATTGAAAAGGGAATTGAAGTTTATTGGGATTTTCACAGATTTGGGAAATGATTCATCAAAGGCACAAGATGGCGAAGACCGCGAGCCTAACTGGTTAAAGCCTGAAGATGACGAAGTTTCCACAGAGCTTAGAGCTCTACAAAGCGAGTTGAGAGAAGTGTCAAAGCGCAACAACAAGCGCAAGAGAATACTAATACCTATTATCGAGCAACAATTAGCATGGCAGGAGTATAATTCGATTTTGGATGACTTGGAAAAGCAAATCGACCAGACATATATGAAACGTATCCGTGTTCCAAAGAACAAGAAGCGTAAGACAGCAGCTACAAGTGTTCCGCCATCTCTACAAACACAGATGCAGCAACAAGCTGCTCAACAGGCAGCTGCTAATGCAGCTGTTAAATCTTTGTTGGAAAAACGCCAGAGATGGATAGACAAGATTGGGCCTTTGTTTGACACAGGTGATGGGATCGAGAGTTTAAAGAAGTATCCAAAAGAGAGTGTCTTTGAAAGAGAAAACCTGGACGAAGATGAGGATGAGGATTACGAAGACGGTGACGATCTTGTACTTCAACAGGATAATTGAAATTTATACAAGGAGAGGAGTGGTGAAGAAAAAAAACAGGAAATTCGATTCATATATACAAGGTCTTAAGCAAGTGCTTTGGTGATTTCACGAACAGGAGGAAGAGATGTGACGTTACCCAATGCTGCAATCGACACTGGTTTGTTGTTTAATCTGTAGTTTGCCCAGTTGACAACATCATCTTTTGTTATAACATCAACCTTCTCAAAAACATCTTCTGGACTTAGTCTCTTACCTGTAGTGACAATTTGTCTTCCAATGTCTTCAGCAATAGCAGTAGAACCATCCAAACTTAAGAGCAGAGATGCTTTAAGCTGTGCTTTTGCTCTTTGCACCTCAGCATCAGTAAACTCGCCTCTCTTGAGTCTGTTCCACTCCTTGACGATTTCATCAATGACGTACTTCAAGTTGGTATGTTTATCAGCTGTTAGATAGACACCCCATAGGCCCGTATCTGAGTATGACGTTGAAAATGACATGTATGAGTTAGCCATTGGTTCGTTACCATCGCCAGAGACACCGCCAGCAACAGCTAGGGCAAGCTTTGAAGGAGAGTTAGAGCCCGTTCCTTGAGATCTATCCCAGTTACCAACGATGGACTGTGTGACAAGTGCAGTGAAGTAATCAGGGGCGTTCCATGAGACACCTTCCAAAGCAATGGCAATGTGTGTTGTCGGAATCGAATCTTCCTGGATCTTGATCTCATCACCGTGGAACACAGGTAGCTGTCCTCTTGGAGAGCCCAGTGGAAGGTGTGCGGCACTGGAAGTCAAATGGCCAAAGTACTGCTGGGCATATTCCACCAACTTGTCGTGGTCCACAGCACCTGCGCCGACAAGAACCATACGATCCGCGTGGTAGTTTGTTGCAATGTAGGTGCTCAAGTCATCTCTTTTGATCTTCTTGATGTTTTCGATAGGACCCAAAATGGTACGTCCCAATGGTTGGTCTTTATAACAAATGGCGTGCAAATGATCAAAGACAACTTCATCGTACATCTTATCAACCTCTTCAGACTCTCTGATGATAACGTCACGTTCTCTTTCAATGGCCTTTGGGTCCAACACAGACTTCGTCAGGATATCGCTGAGAACGTCGATCGACTGAGAAATGTCGCCTTCCGTTGATTTGGCGTAATACACCGTGTTCTCCCTGGAGGTGTAAGCGTTGAGATGTGCACCCAGGTTCTCAATCTCCAGCTCAAGGTGTAATTGCGATCTTCTCTGGGTGCCCTTGAACGCTAGATGCTCCAGGAAATGCGCAGTACCGTTGTTCTTAGCGTTCTCAGCTCTGGACCCAGCGTCGATCCACATGCCCACGGTGGCCGTGGAGAGACCTGGGATCTTTTCCGACGCCACAACCAGGCCATTCGGAAGTGTTGATGTCTGAGTCGTTGGCAGTGTAGAGAGCGTTCTTGTGAGGGACTTGGATCCGCCTCTCAGGGCTGTGCGAAGCATCATGGTTTATACCTGGGAAAAGTGTGAGAGATGGGGATTAAACGGTGATGAAGATGATTCTAAAACCGCTTTATATGAAACCGAGAGATTTGTCACCAATTGCGAAACCAGAACAGGCCTCAGAGAAAAAAACTGTGAGCTTTTTCGTGGTGTGCGGATGTTTTGTTTTTGAATACCGGGGGCACCAGTCACATGACTGCACCGGAAGTGACCCGTGCCTTCGCCCGTGTGTCCGGGTAACGGGCCCACAGTGTTTGATCACAACTCGCAATGTATACAGCACCCATAACGATAGAACCCGCGTTGAGCTTTGTGAATAGCCCCTGATCTGCTGTTGTTTAGCGAGGTTCATCATCATGTCGGACGAGGATGACTTTATGATGTCCGATGGCGAGTCGTACGAATTCGAGTTTGAAGATGACGACGATGAAAGAGACGACCAACACATGGAGGGCAGTGACGAGGGAAACGACGAGGGCTCTCCGGAGTCGTTGTACTACAAGGCGAAGTCTGTGAAGCAGGATGACCCCAAGAGAGCCATTGAGATCTTTTCCAGCGTGCTGGGTTGTGCCGGTGACAACACCGAGACGGTGGAGTACAAGTTCAAGTCTCTGAAGCAGATATTGAAGCTGCTGTACAAGCATGACGACGCCGACGATCTAAGTGAATGGGCGCTGAAGATCTTCGATCTTCCCCTGGAGAAGTTGCCCCGTGGCTATGTCGAGGATAGCTTTAGCAGAATGCTGGAGGCGTATAGTGGAGCACCGAAGGAGGATCAGCTCCATTTCCTTGAGACCTTTCTGAGCAAGTTCCATGGAAGCGACAGGATCACAATGAAGGCTTCTCTGAAGAGGATCTTCTTGCTGCTAGAGCTTCGCCAGTTTGATAGAATGCTGGCGTATCTCGCCAGGCTTCATACCAAGCTGGATTCTATGCCAGAAATAACCCGTAACGCCTATCTCTTGGAGCTGTACGCCATTGAGATTCAGGCGTATTCAGAGACAAACAACGTTCCAAAGTTGAGAGAACTGTACAAGAAGACGTTGTCGATACAAAGCACGATTCCACATCCAAGTATCAATGCTGTTGTGAAAGAGTGCGGTGGTAAAATGCACATGAGAGATGAGAACTATGAGCTGGCCTCGGATGAGTTTTACGAAAGCTTCAAGAACTATGACGAAATTGGCAACCAGAAGAAGAGAATCCAGGTCCTGAAGTATCTGATAGTGTCGTCCATTCTCAACAAGAATGAGATCAACAAGTTTGAAAGCCAAGAGACGAAATACTTCCTGAAGAACAACGAGATCTTGAAGTTCGTCAAGTTATTACAGAGCTTTGACAGGTTGGATAACCATGGATTTACCACGTTGTACAAGGAACTGCTCATATCTGAGAAATCTGATCCGTTCATGATCGACACGCTAACCAAGATACGGGCAGTTCTCAAGATCAAACTACTTGTCCATTACATCAAGCCGTTCAAACGTGTGTCTTTAGATAGACTCAGTGGAGATTTGAGAATATCACAGAACGATATCGAGGACATCTTCTTGAAACTGCGTGCGAATGGTGAAGTGCCAAACGTTCGTCTCGACTTGGTTGATGGAATTGTTTATAATGAATAGAGATGACTACCGTATTCGAACTGGGATGAACTTATGTACATAGTAATCACTTTAAAAAACACAAATCAGGTATGTATAGGATTGATCAATGATCAGGCAGTGAGTTGCTTGACTGGTGCAAGTCCGGTCAGAGGGCCCAGGAGCTTCATCTTTGTATCGTAGTCCAGCGATGAGTTTCTGTTCAGAGAGTTGATGACAACCTCAGCGTTCAACTTGAGCTGTGGAGTCTTCATCTTTTGTAGCACGCTCTCAGGAGCAAAGTGGGACTTGCCGTTAAGCACTCCGGTGACATCTGCCTCTCCATTGGCCTTGAGTTCCATGTACGCCTTCAAGATTCTCGAGTTTGGGGTCTGGGAGGTGAATGGTGATGTCTCCAACAAGCTTGAAATCGTGACAGGTTCTGGGATGTATTGTTTAGCAATGAGGTCCAAGTTAGGGTTGACATACACTATGTTTTCAGCTCTGCTATTGGCTGAACGTCTGCTGTTGCCGTTGTTCTTCTTAGCACCGCCTCTAGCTCTTTGACCTTGCGGACGACCTTGGGCACTTGTAGAAGTGGCGTCTCTGTTCACAAAGCGTCTGTCCTTGGCCTTGACTCTAACTCTTTGTTGCTTCGAGCCACCAGAGACCGACCCTGTGGCTGTGAAGGACGACGCAACCTCATCGAATCCGTCCAGGTTTGTTTGTAGTCTCTTTGGTCTATTCTGCGCTGCGGCATTCGACTGTCCCTGTCCCTGTGCCTGAGCCTCTGCTGGTTGGCTACTCTTCGCCTGTGCCTTGCCACTGGACTTGGAGCCCGAAGCTGACTTCCCACTGTGGCCACTGCTTGCTCTTGCACCTCTCTTGCCCTTGTGGGCACCGCCAGCTGCTCTGAAACTGGCAGCCGTCTTGTTCTGAGGAAGCCCCAGCTCCTTCACCTTAGCTAAGAGCGCATCGATCTCAGACTGCGCAACGCCGGAAGACGATGGCGCAGAAGAGTTATATCTCACAAACTGCTTGCTGGACACTCTGAAGGCCTGTCTGAACATGGTTGTTAACTATAGAAAAGCTCCAATAAACACCGAATCTTCAGTGTTGATGATCGTCACTGTTCACCTTTTTTTTTCAGGCCAATTGGGCTCTTTGGTTTTCCAATCGTCCAACATCCGAAAAGGGTAAATTCCGGGGTGAAAAATACCCATCACCCCGGATCTTGATAAACTACAGTATATAGGCCAGTAAGCTTGTATTGATTGAACAGAAAGTGGTTTAATCTGTTAGTTATCGAGTATACCCTTGCCACTGCCTTTCCACGAGCCGTGGTAGTTGTGCTGTACCAGACAAACATCCGGGTTCTCGTCCTTCTTGCCGTTGAAGTAGAGACGAGGTAGGATGAGGATGTCGTCATTGACAAGGACAGGGTCGACTATATTGGTGACGTTTTCCCAACCAAACTTGGGCCAGCGAGGGTCCCTCATACTGATAGTGGTGTCTGAAGGAGATGGGTGCTTGAGGGCTGCGAAGATCTCTTTGTAATTGTTCGGTGTAGTCACGCTGACAACGTCCAGAGTGTTGATGTACTGGAACACGGAGTGCGTGAACATGCCAGGCCCGGTGAGTTCCATGATTCCGTCGTACCAGGTGGCACTGTCCCTGTTGAAGTCATAGTCCTTGCCGTTTATCGTTGCAATCTTCTTGTTCTTGTCATAGTGATTGGTCATGATGTCGATGACGTTCGCGATGAGCTGCGCGTACAGAGGGTGGTGCTTCTTCGCCTGGAGTGTCCACTGACACAGCTGGACCCTTCTCGAGCTTATGCCAGGCCATTTGTCACAGTCGCATTCAATCTCGACGCCCGCAACGGCACCCACAGTGTTTTTCCGGCCAAATATCGTATCGTTATACGTGATCCAGTCAGGCAGCGGTCTCACGGAGAGCGTGTCGGTGTCGGTGTATGTGCCACCTCTGGTGAATACTGCCACGTAACGGAAGAAGTCAACCTGGAGGATCTTTCTAGGGAACCTTTCGTACGCTTCAACAATCTCAGGAAACGCAGGCCCAAACTCCCTGAGCATCATTCGGAACGCCATCTGGTCATCATACATAGTATGGTTGAACCCAGGCGTCGACTTCCAGATCTCAACCTCCTTATTCGTGAACTCCTTCTTCTGCGACGTCTGGATGACATTCTTCTCGATACCGCCCTCACCACCGTCGTAGGGGAAAGCCAACCGCAACCGTTCCAATAAGGGAACCTCCAGAAGTTCATCAATACTCAGTACGCCCTGTCGACCGCTCCCCAGCCTAAAACTTGATGTAATTCCAGACTCAGACGTACTGATAGCAAGGAACAGCTGTAGGCAGACTGCAATCGAAACAAACGCCAATAACCCCCATCTAACGCCCTTGGGGGTCTGGACAAGAGCCCAGTTCTGTAAGTCCTTCCACATGTGAGTACTCATCGCTTTTCTTGACCTTTTACTCAGCTGGAATGCATAACTTCAACAATGATCTTTCTCCATCAACCAAATTTCATCAAGCGGTCATACAGCACATCGCACATCATCGCGGACGCACAGCGAAACTGTAAATCCCGGGTATATAAACCGCCACCGTCCTCGTCCGGACTGTTCATTTAACCGCGTGAGCCCACTGGCCCACGGCCCAAACGAAAATCACAAACAGAGCCAGGGCAAGCCGACAGCAACGGGCAAGCAGTACAATCAACACAGGTAAACATGTCCCAGAAGGAGCCCAAAGAGGACGACGTGGCAGATCCGATGAGCTCGTCACCTGCTAAGATCAAGTGAGTTAGCTAATGAAGCATTGTGGGTGTGGGATTGGGGTTTGTTGTGATGCCAGAAGCCCCCGCCGATTTACGCAATGGTCTTCTGCCCATAGATCAGGAGCCCATAGATCAACAGTCCATAGATCAACAGTCCATTGCCGCTGATCCCTCACTCTCTGCTTAACAATGTCCTGCTCAGCGTTACTGACAGCGTTCCTCACTGGAAAGCAAACCAAACTTAGGGTCCATCAACCCGCCGTTGTTCAAGTTGATGGTTCTGGATGCCTTGAAGAACAACAACTATGACCATCTCAAGAGCCTGGTGCGCTCTGCTGACTCGGCACCCAACCACGACGATTTCCTCTCCGTGAGAAACTCGATACTCAACCTGGCAGTCCAGGTGGCCTCCGTCAAACTCATCCAGAAGCTGTTGAGCCAGGAATGCTCATCCGAGCTGGGCGTTGACATAAACTACCAGGACACAGACGGTAACACTCCATTGCACCTGGCTGCGCTCAACAACAGGCTCGATGTTGCTCAGCTACTGCTGAGAGATGGGCGTATTAACGATACAATACTGAACAATAATAGGAAGCAGCCGATCGAGGTGACGAAAGACTCCCATATGATTGCGCTGTTACAGTATGAGCAATCCCAATATCTGGAGAAGATTGCTCTTGATTTTAGGAAATCCTTCATTGACCATGACTTTGCCAGATTGGATGAGATACTCTTGCAACCGAGAAACGCAGAGCTACTAGACATCAATGGCAATGATCCGGAATCAGGCGATACTGTGCTCCATGAATTCGTCAAGAAGAACGACATAGGCATGGTGCAATGGATCTTGAGTCATGGAGGAGATCCTTTCAAAAGAGATAAGAAGGGGAGACTGGCCATCGATCTGGTGCCAAAGACGAACGAAACGATGAAGCAGATCCTCAGAGATGCCACCCAGAATCAAACTGTCATCAACATGAATGAGGTTTCGTCACTCACGGTGCCAACGTTTAAGGGCTACTTGAACAAATGGACCAATTTCGCTGGTGGTTATAAGCTTCGTTGGTTTGTCCTGGACGCCAATGGAGTGCTGTCGTACTACAAGAGCCAGGATGACTCCAACAGTGCATGTAGAGGCAGTTTGAACATGAGAACTGCCACTTTACACTTGGACTCCTCAGAAAAGATGAAGTTTGAAATCGAAGGTAAAACTGGGGTCAGTTGGCATCTGAGAGGCAACCATCCTACAGAGACAAACAGATGGGTATGGGCTCTCCAAGGTGCTATTAGATACGCTAAGGATAAAGATGCTGAGAGGATACGCAGATCAACAAGCAGTGCTTTGAACGTTGAGGATGGCTTTAAAAAGCTTGGTTATAAGTCACCTAGACTGCCAACTAGTGAGCCGGATGCTCCATTTGGTAACAGCATCGACAATAAGCCTGAGCTGCAGAAGAGAAGATCTGTTACTGCTGTGATTGTCAACGATTCGGATGACGATGAAGGCGATGAGTCAGATGAGTTCCTCGGTGGCGATGATAATGACGATTCTGATTTGAATGCAGGCCCATTTGCACAGGACATATCTATGGCAAAGAGTGGGTTCAAGACACAGTTAGACGCATTGAGGGAACTTTTACAAAACATGCAACTATGTGGTACATCTCAAGAAGCCGTTGTGATATCGCTTACTGCAGTCAATTCGATGATTGAGTCGTACGAGGAGCTCATCAACCTCGTTGAGAAAAGAGACTCAAGGTTGGTTAAAAATTTGCATAAACAGAAGGATATCAACGGTCTTTGGATCAACTCCATGAGAGACCTGGAGAATGAGTTGATAGCTAAGAACAACGAATTGGAGACCTTTGAATCAGAAAGAAGAAAAATCAAAAGAGTGTTGACCAAGAAATTCGGCTACTCCACCACAAGCCTTGAGCACGTTCCAACCATAGAGAGTATAGCTGAATCGTCTGGAGATGGTGCTGAACAAGGTGACTATGCAGCTGATGCGGAAATCTCCAGAATCTTGGGATCGGATGAGTCAGAGGATGAGTTCTTTGATGCCGATGATTTCTCAGACGATGAGGAAGATACAGAGGTGAACGTGCTGCAACAAGACGATGGTTATGCAACAGAGACTGAAGACGAATCTGTCGTAACCCCACATGTGGAGGAGGTATACACCGAAGCGCAGAAGAACAAGCTGGCTTTGATTGAGCATGACAAGTCATTTCTCGGGTATGAAGATCCACCAAGAACTGAACTTGGGCTCAAAGTGGATGAGCGTCCCGTTGTTAGTTTATGGGGAATTTTGAAATCCATGATCGGCAAAGATATTACCAAAATTGCATTACCTGTTGCATTCAACGAACCAACCTCCATGTTGCAAAGATTAGCTGAAGATTTCGAATACAGCTCATTGTTAGAACAAGCTGCCAGCTTTGAGGATTCTTCTTTAAGAATGCTTTACGTTGCTGTTTTCAACATGTCTCAATACTCTTCCACGATTAACCGTGTTGCCAAACCATTCAACCCATTGCTTGGTGAAACTTACGAGTATAGCAGACCTGACCTTGGTTTCAGATTTGTTTCCGAACAAGTGAGTCACCATCCTCCTATCTCAGCTTTGATTGCAGAACACACGAAATGGGATTACTACGGCGAAACATCTGTTCGATCTGGTTTCAATGGCCGTTCGTTCGACGTTCAGCCAACTGCGACGTGGTATTTACATTTGAGGCCAGATCATGGTGATGAAGAGGTTTATTCCTGGAAAAAGCTTACAACCTCTGTCGTTGGCATATTGGTTGGAAGTCCAAGCATTGATAACTATGGAGATATGATCATTACAAACCATAAAACAGGTGACCAATGCATTGTCACGTTCAAACCTCGTGGTTGGAGAAGTGGTCAAGTTTATGAAATGTCAGGTTTGGTTACTGATAAGTATGGCAACAAGAAATGGGCCATTGGTGGCCATTGGAATTCCAAGGTTTATGGAAAGAAGATTCTTTCTGATGACATGCACATCGATAAGAAAGCGACTGCTGTTGAAGGCGGTCCTGTTGATGATGGTTCGAAATTCCTAATCTGGAGTGCTAAACCAAGACCAACCGTTCCTTTCAACTTGACATCGTATGCTATAAGTCTCAACGCTCCACAGCCAGGTTTGATGGAATGGGTTGCAAAGTCAGATACTAGGCTCAGGCCTGATCAAAGGGCCATGGAGGATGGACTATACGACGATGCTGGTGATCTGAAACTATACGTTGAGGAGAAGCAGAGGGCAGCTAGAAAGGCACGTGAAGAGCAGAACGTTGAATATGAGCCGAACTTCTTCTTCAAAGATGTTCATCCGATAACCGGTGAGGAGTACTGGAAATTTACCGGTGACTATTGGAATCTAAGATCTCAAAAGAAGCTTCCTTCTGTTGATATCTTCTGAGTCCCCAGTGTCTCGACTGTTAACCTCGCGTGGGGTGGTACATATGCAGATCTGTGAATGATGTATATGTGAATTTGATCTAAAATAAGCAAAGCACTTAGCGGACGATTTGCGTGTGAAGACGAGACACGCTTATACGATCGTGGCGAAGCTGTAGCGACAGAACGGGGAGTGTATCTACGTCATGTGTCATTTACATCGATGAGCATGTCTTTTCTTCTTCTTCTCCTGGCCAGTGCGAAGTATGCCCGTGTTGTTATTGACGTAGCACATATGGCGACTGAATCGTTGATCCGGACGCGTCAACGCGTCACGCGTCGAAGTTCTCCTTACGTGTACAATGAGGTCAGACAAAAGGAAGCCCGCACCCGGGATTCATCGCCGCTGCAAAGCCCCCGTCACCGCATTGGCACTGCTCCAACCCCAAGCCACCGTATTATGGCTAAATCTGCCTGTTCTATACCTACGCGTGTTTTCTTGCACTGCCATCGAAGGGAATAAGACTTTCACTGGCAGATGGCGCCTTCCTCATTCGGATCCACGCCGCCAGATCAGCCTGCCTCGATGTGGATGGGTCCTTCCTTTTTGGGACTGGAAAACACCGAAAAGAGACAGCCGCTATGAAAAAATGTCTTATCCAAATGTCCGAATATTTTTTCTGGGCCAGCAGACTGCACATGTTGTTACGCTGTGTGTGTGTGTGTGTGTGTGTGTGTGTCGCTGCATTTTGTCCCTCCAAATGACGCAAGAGTTTTAGCCACGTAGCGCTAAGTCCTTTGCTTGGTTGCCTGTGGTTGAGCCATCGACTCAAGAGCAGACACAGTCACAACTACAATCGCTCTCACACGCCCATAGTGACACCGCGGATCAGTGAATTGCACCGTGGATCAGTAAATGGCACCGTGGATCACTGAATGGCACGGAGAAACGCAAAATGATCACACGGATGTGTAGCCACCGTTTCCACGGAAACACCCCCCCCCCACCTCCAACTTGGCCACAAGACTCGTCGTAACGAGAAATTTCATAACAAATCGAAGCGCACATTTGGGGAAACCAGCCTCGATGGTTTACAAACACGAAAAGCGCATCCTAATCAGGGGCGCGAGCCTCAAAGCCTTGGCCTAAGAAAAAGAGAGAAAAAAAACATTACCTTCGTACTTTTCTGGGCGGCAACTAAAGCGATCCAAACACCTTTACCGCCCACTTTTTGTTCACTCTTTTGTTTGTGTTTTTATTTGTTTACTTTGTTGTTGATCAACGTGAACAGCGGAGTGTTGTATCAGTTGTACTATACTTGCTTGAATAGTCTCATTTGACTGCTTACTGTTGTGTCTTTGTTGATAAGTCACGTACTGAGGCCTCGTTATATAAGCGCACAGTACGATTTTGGGGTTTTCTAGGTTGTGTTTAAGCGCTGGACAAGAAGCAACAGCGGTAGCGAGAGCACCAACGAACTAAGAAGCCACAACCAAATAACAATCCTGGCTACGCATCCGCCATGAAGCGTCTCTTCTCTGGACAAAAGTCCGGGTCGTCATCTCCAAAGGTTCTACAGGGCCACTTTAGATCGAGATCTAACACCGGCAACACCGTGGAGTCCACAGGTGAGCTGCCACCCCCGCAACCCAGCGAGACAAAGTTCAATAGCGAGGTGAGCCCAGAGCTGGCGCCTATCGTGACGCTGCTGAGTACACAGGCCCACCGCCGCTATAACGAAGGTGTGTTTATGCTCCTGCAGTCCATTAACGTTGACGGTGAGCCTGTGCCGAACCGCCAGTGGAGAGAAGTGTATGGTGTGCTCTTAGGAACACAGCTTGCCGTGTGGAACGTTGAGGAACTCGACAAATGCCAGAATGACGTTGAGAAGTTGCTCAGTGCAAGCTCTAAACCAGATTACATCAACTTTACAGACTCCTCCTTCCGTGCGGTGGAGAAGCTCGAGAACAGCAACGGCTTGAAGAACGTGATCATTGTTTCAACTACGCTAAAGAACCAGTATCTGCTTCAGTATCCGGAACTGGAGGACTTTCACAGATGGAACGCTGCATTCAGACTGGCAACATTTGAATACACATCGCTTCAGGAGGCTTATACAGGTGCTATCCTGTCTGCTCGAGGACCCAAATTGTCAGATATTAGAACAATTCTCACAGCTACAAAGTTTGACCACGAAGATTGGGTAAGCGTACGGTTCGGATCCGGAATGCCTTGGAAACGTTGTTATGCAGTTATTGAACAACCTCAGAAGAAGTCCAGGAAGGGTAAAGTCTACAAAGGTTCTGTATCGTTCTATCAAGATGAAAAGAAGCACAAGAAAACCGCAATGGCTGTTATACGAGATGCAAGCGCAGCTTACGCACTATACCCAAACTCAGTGAAGATGATTGATCATAGTACAATGATTAAACTAGAGGGGACAGTATACTTTGATTCGTCAAAGAATGCACTTCCAAAGGAAGCGTCTGTGTATTTCATGCCAGAACAACACAACGCAGTTCCAGGCTACGATACGTTAATCAGATTTTTGGTTCCATTGTTAAATGCATTTGCCCTATATGGAAGACCCAAGAGACTGAATGCTGAAAAGAGGGATCCAGATTCCTTACTATTTGGTTTACCAACGTTACCCCACGTCCATTATTTGGAAGTGGATGACCTCATCTTATTAGTCAATAATTCGGGGTCTTCAAATTGGCTTGTTACTGAATGGCGAGCCAAAATCAAGGAAATATTGAGAAGAAAATTAGAATCTGGGTACACCGGTTGTGGCTCATCTCATGGTGTTCTTGCTGCAATGAACTCTCCAGCTATTAGTTCCAGCGAATTTATGAGTGTTACCAAGAGTGGTTCAAACTTGGCATTGGATAGGGCCATTTCACCATTGACTCCTGGTTTCTTCCCGGCTCCAAAGTTTAGAAGAGATTCATCTGCTTCGAGATCCAGTTCACTGGGAAACTTTGCTTCGCCAGACCAAGGTTCAGAACAAGACTCACCACCAAATCCAGATAGAGACGCGGATCTGAGCCAGATATACGAAGGGTATAGTAATGTTGCTAGAATGGGTGATTTGCAACACGATCAACATGATAATAAGTCAGAAGATAGTTTGAATGTCTCTAGACCAGTTGGTTCGGGTATTGGTTTTTCATCAAGCACAAGCGGATTGTCAAATCCTTACTTAACCCATCAAACTGCATCTTATAATACTTCGAAGCTGGACACCCCAATCAAACTCTCTGATCCTCCAAAATCTTCGAAGAATCCTTATGATCAATTCAGGAAGAATCAAAACCTGGAACTTGATGAAGACTTTGATGATGAAGAGATTTTCCAAAAGGGTGTTTCAGGACTTTCAATTGACGATAGTCCAAAGAAAGATATTGGGAACCTTCAGAAGCTCAATTCAGCAGCTAGTGGCGTGAATAATACTAGTCATCCAATATTGGATCAGAAGTACTTAAATGAGAAGTCTCTGCCAAGTCCAACAGATGCACCAAAAGATTTTGGAAACCAATCACAGCCTAAGAAGCTTTACGAAAATTATCATGGTCGCATTTCGATACCTCAACAGCAACAACAGCTTTCATTTGAACAGCCAAACTCCATGAGGACAGGACAAAGCGTTCCAAGACAAGATTCTCAGACATTTGGTGAGCAGAGGTCAAGCTCTAGAGATATCCCTCAAGGACCTAGACCTCCACAACATAGACATCAAGAGCAAGGGTCACAACTCCCATATCCACCTGTATCCACTGGCACCTCTGGTTCGTACCGTGGTTCATCTCCTCCAAAATCAAACGTCGCACAATCACAGTACGCTATGCAATCAGGGGAACCACCAGAGTCCAACTTACAAAAGCCATATACACCACCAAATGCTATGTCTCAGCAACAACAGAGACCTTACTCACCGCAGCAAATACCTCCTCAGCATCAAGGCCCATCAAACTCTGGTCCGTACCAACAAAGACCTCGTCCTCCACAGAGTCAACAACAAGTACCGTCACAGGGTCAGAGAAGACCACCACAACAGGGCTATCCACAGCAACAAGGCTATCCACAGCAAAGAGGGTACCCACAACAGAAACCACCGCAACAACAAGGTTATCCACCACAACAGCAAGGCTATCCACCACAGAATGGTTATCCACAACAGCAGGGTTATCCACCACAACAACAGCAGCAGGGGCACCCATCACATCAGGGATTCAAACCACAGAACTACGGGAAGGGTGGATATCCGCAACCTCAACAGAAACGCCCACCACAGAATTATGGCGCTCCTCGTCCTCAGCAACAACCTTACCCACCTCAGCAACAACCTTACCCACCTCAGCAACAACCTTTCCCACCTCAGCAATATCAACAGCGCCCGGCACAACCTTACAAACAACCAGCTGGACAAGGTTATGACCAGCCGCAATATCAAAATCAAAACACTTTTAACTCCAGCTCTCCACAGCGCAGACCTGTTGGCAATGGAAGTGGAGCTAATGCCCAGAATCAAAACCCATACAGTCAAGGGAATCCATACGCTGAAGAGAATCCATATGTGGGCTGAAGATGGTGTACATATTGTCACTTATGTGTATATGTATATGCTCTCCATTATCTTTAATGATAACTCGGCATCATCTTAATGGAATTATACTCTATCTAGTATAAACATGGCTACTTCTCAATATTTTCATCACTACTGGTGCATTTGACCAGGCAATTCCCAAGTGCTCAAATCTGTCTTGTTCTTCATCTGTGAAATCAACCCGAAGTCCTTTCGATTCCCCTACCTGATAATAAGCACAGATTGTATACATTTCACAGTAGTCTCTCGCTATCCAAGGTCCCCACGGTATCTGTTGGAAATCCAGATTCGGTTTGTTGTATCCTTCAGGTGGTATGAGTGCATGTTTGATCTTTAAAGGCGACTTGTTGAATTCACTGATCTCAGTGATGTTCATTCCCTTGTAGAATGGGTTGTCTATATCGATTGCGCTTCTTTTACAAAACGTGAAACCAGAGTTCATCCAAAGCAGAGTGTGGTTATCAGAATCATCTATATGGCCAGGATGATTTGAACACAATTCAATCTGGTGTGAATCTGGGTAGTGTGTTCTCTCTGGATCTGTTGGAATTTCACCCAGAGAGGCAGCAGCATTGCCATTGAAGTGATAGTCCTCGTCACCGGATACTGATAGCGATAACCAGTAAAGCTCCTTGTCTCCCCATACTCTTGTTGTCAGTGAGTTCTTGTGCAGCACCATGCTGATGGCCATAGGAGCGCTATAGAACTTGCGAGTTCTGTTAACAACGACAACGCCAGCTTCTTGTAAGTGGTGGAAACCACTAAAGAACGGCAACGATAGTGTTTTCTCTGTTGGCAACTGGATTCCATATATGCTGTCCTTAGCGTGTGGTAGCAGGCTCTCAAAGAACTCGGGAGTGCCCTCGATTGGATGCTTTGATAGGACAGTTCTATCTCTGAAGAACAAGGCTCCATGGTGCTTATAACGTGCCAAGTTGAAAAACTCTTGTAATGGTACAAAGGGCACAGTATCAACATCGATGAGTATCATCTCGCTGAAGGAGTTGAACATGTACGCCAGGAACTTGTTGGCAAATTTGTTGAAGGCATACTTGAAGTCCCCAGATATCGATTTTGAAACGTTAACAAACATAATCTCCAATGGAGGTAGGGATGAACCGAGTTCTTTCACATTCAGTAACTTGGAAACCTCCTCATCGTTGATGAGGTCAGCACTCGCCAGTTTGTTCAAGGACTCTTCAACGAACTCTGAAATGTCACCTTTGTGAACAATTTGTAGAGGTATGTCAACCTCAAGGACCCTAAGGTACGTAATGAGGTGGATAAGTCCCTTGAAGTGCCTCTCTGTTGCACTCACGACGATTCCCTTAGAGTGTAGCTGTGAGTGAATGCTGCTTAGTATACACCCTTTCTCAGGATATTGAAACAGAGGCACTCTATTACCATTCTTTGTGATGGTTGGAGGTGTTCTCGTGAGCCACGGGAACAGGTGTTGTTCGACGTCTGGCTCACACTGTACACCTAGCTTAAACACACATTGGTTGAAGATCCTCACAGCCTCGACGTTCCTTGGATCAAACGTTGTACTCTCAAAGTCTACGCCGAGTGGCAGGTCCCCTTTAACTGTGGCCATCCATTCCAAGCACTTGTCCACTTCATCTCCACCGCGTGCCAGGGAGTTGTTACCAGGCACTGTGTCCCTCGATAGATGCCATACTGCAAGGAAAAGCAGGGTCGCAACAAGCGCAGTATTTATTCTTCTGGTGATTCTCATCACAACGCTGTAAAGCTTCCGCTATGGCCCATTGTTGCAGTGGAGTAGAATTGCACCCATTGACTGATCACGAGAGCATTTCCATAAGCCCAGTCAGGAGTTCCGGTCCCAGGGAACCATGACCGATATGGATACAGGTGTAGTTTGAATTTACACCCCAAAGAAAAATCGCCGTAGCTAAGCATGTTCGTTACTGGTGCAACCATGTACCATGTCATGCACCTTTATAATTTTCTTTTCTTGACGTGCCTTTGCGCAAAAACAAAATAAGCGTAAGCCTTAAAAGGCTCTGCAGAGGCAAAATGCAAGTTAATCCGGCTGTTTACATTTCAACTACAACTCGCTGTACACTCGTGATGTAATTATTTACACGACTGTGGATTGATCATTTCAGAACAGTTTGGAACGTTGTGTTTGCATCTCCTTTGTCGAGATTAGCCCTTTTAACCTGTCTGTTGTCAGCCTCCAGGGGTCTTTTGCGGTCATTTTGTGAATTGCAAACCTTTGTAACTGCTGGTTTGAGCTGCTCGTCATAGTTGTCCTGAGGTACAACTCTTCTCTCCTGTCCTGTGCTCTCTCCTCCGTTGAAGAGACCTGTTGTGTCGTCAATACACACTTTGAACGCCAGATTCTCGTGTTTGTTGTTGTCACTGAAGAGCATAACCACGTCGTTGTTGAATACAAGGGCCTTTTTACCACGGCCAACTTTTTGATCGTTAATCGAACAACCGTTTGTACTGAAATCAACCAGCCACGTATCTTCCAGACCCTGTGCTGGAGATTCGTATAGAGAGTTGCCCACTGGATGTCTTTTCTTTGTGAAGGCGCAATGTACCTTTGATATTCTATCCTCGTTAATTCTTGAATGGCAAACACTGTTTCTGCCAATAACAAATGGATTTACGCCCTGCGGCACATAGATCGGGCTCTTTATAAACTTATTAGGCAATGGTATTAGTGAGAATCTGGTTCCGGTAGGTGCTTGTGCCTTTCCAACGTTTTGTAGAGCTTTGCTTTTGATATCCTTCGTTGCCTGTGGTGAAGAAGAGGAGATGATGCTATTGGCAGACATCTCCAAAATCGATCCAGCTCTATCGAATGAAGATGAAACTTCAGGGATCGGATTCATGGGCGTAACACGGTGCTGTGTACCCATCTTAGGTTGGGAGTTAAAGCCTGTGGAAGAAGGTGGAGGCATCGCATGGTTTGAAGGTGAAGGTGGTACTTTGAACATAGCTTCTTCAGGACTGGCGTCATTCGAGTTTTCATGTATTCTCGTCTCTAGCCTTTGCTGCTGTGACTGGGATTGTGATAATGAGACTTGTGAATTGCCATCTGCAATCTGTGAATTGCTTGCAATCCACGGATGTTGCAATGCCATCGCCGCACTGGGTCTCTTCGAGGGATCCACTTGTAGAAGAGAGTCTAGGAAGTCCCTGGCCTGTGAAGAAACTCCAGCTTCCTTTAACGGGGGTTCGTGGTATGAGCCTCTGCGTATCTGCTGGTATAACTGTTCCTGGGTGCTCCCACTAAATGGCAGATGAGCAGTGAGAATTACATAGAGAAAGCACCCAAATGACCACATATCAACAAGACTCGAATACTTGTTTTCATCTGTTATCTTCATGTGACGGCCATCAATCACCTCTGGTGCAACATATGCCAGTGTACCGCAAAATGTCTTCATGAAAGTTGCGTTATCAGAGACTTTCGCAAGCCCAAAATCAGTAATCTTTACAATCACAGGGTCGTCCTGTGCTACCAGCACGTTATCTGGCTTTAGATCTCTATGACTGATACCCAAAGAATGGACGTACTTCACAGCTTCCAGCACTTGCCGGCAGATCTCCTTAGCAGCCTCCTCTCCAACGGATCCATGTGCAGCGACAAAGTCCATCAAATCACCGCCACTGACGAACTCCATCACCAGATAATAGTTGTCTAGATCTTCGTAGAACCCTCTGAGCTTGACTATATAAGGGTGGTCTAATCTTCGTAAGATTTCCAGTTCTCTAGTGACGCCCTCAGTGTTGCCCATTATCTTTCTCTTGCTGATGATCTTGACTGCGTATGTCTTGCCTGTACTTCTCTCAACGGCCTTCTTGACAACGGCAAATGCGCCTTGACCAACCACTTCATTCTTTATTGAGAATTCCTTGTGGATTCCGTCCGTGGCATCGTCAGCCTTTTCATCAATCTTGGGGAAGAATACGATAAACCTTACAACGTCCCTTGGAACACCCACGCCAACGCTTATCTCGTCACCTTGTCCCAGTATATAGTTCTGGCCCTTCACAATCCTCTGCTTGTTGACCCATGTTCCGTTGGTGCTCATATCTTGTATCAGCAGGTTGTTGTCACTGCTCCAGATCTTGAAGTGCTTATTACTCAGCCTGGAAGTGGCACCGTATACGATGTCGTTTTGCGAATTCCTGCCAAACGTCCACTGCTTCACGCCATTTCTCTTGATCTTCAGATCCGTGTTGGGGATCTGGCCAGTAGTGCAGATCAACCTACACACCGTTGACGGATCCAGCTGCTCTTGTGAAAAGCTCTCAAACGCAGCCATCTGTGTAGCCTGTGTGGGCTGTGTGGGCTGAGTAGGCAGCTCCATCTCGATTCACCTGCTTTGAACCCGCTCAAGCTCGCTCCAACGACAACTGAACAGTCAATTGATGGCACACAAGGGCACAGATCGCAACTTCCACGCAACACCACTTGCTTTTTCTTTCTTTTTTAGTGAAGCCCTCTTCGATTGTAAAAACTCCTTCAAAGAAAAAAAAAGACGCGTCGTTGAGCGAAACCTAAAAAAAAAGCCAATTCCGACGCGTTCTCGGAATCTCAGCAAATACAAAACGAGTTCGCGGTGTGGCGCCATTTTTCGCAAATTGTTGTCGTCATTTCCTGCCGCTCGTTTTCGCAATTTTGTCCCGATGTGTCAAAATTGGCGATAGTCGCAGCGTGATAGTAACGTACCACAGTTGTACAGGGATTATTGGCTGGCATTAAAAGCCCAAATGATGGAAGCATTTCGCCCTTCTGCTACCCATTCACGCTCAATTGACCTACTCACACCGTAAAGGATGCCCTCGACGTCTCAGCTTCCAAAGACGATCCCAACATTGGACTTTTCACTGCTCTCTCATGACGAGACTAAGCACCAGTTCCTACAAGAGCTCAGGGATGCGTTGTTCCACCATGGGTTCTTCTACCTCTCGAACGTTCTGCCAGAGGCTGCTTTCCAGGACATCAAGTCTGAGTCGCTGAAGTTCTTTGATATCCCCCTCGAGGAGAAGCTCAAGGTTGCGATGGTGCACTCGAAGCACTTTCTGGGGTATAACGGGCTAGGCGATGAGATCACTGCGAAGAACGTTGATTGGAGAGAACAGGTTGAGTTTGCCACCGAGCTGCCGGAGCCCATCATCACGGATGAAGAGCACTTGTACAAGAACCTGGAAGGCCCAAACCTGTGGCCATCTTCTCGCTATCTGCCGTCTTTCAGACCAACAGTCAGTGGGTACATTGACGAGCTCTCTGAGCTCGCACGCACCCTGTCGTCCGCAATAGAAGATGCCATTGGCGTTCCAAGTGGTTCTCTGCAAAAGTTCTTCAAGGAAATCCAGCAGGCAAAGCTGAAGATCATCAAGTACCCCGATCTCTCGTCAAGATCAGCAGATGTTGCCTCTGTGAAGAGGGAATTCGATAATAGCCAGTTCAAGACCGAGCTGTTCCAAGGTGTTGGCGAGCATCGTGATAATGACTTCTTGACGCTGATCTACCAGGCAACACCACATAACAGCCTCCAAGTGAAGGACTATAACGGTGACTGGATCGACGTCCCACCGGTGGAGAACACGCTGGTCTTCGCTGTTGGTATGACTCTGGAGTACATCACGCAGGGAGTATGTGTCTCGACAGTTCACCGTGTGCTGAGTCCAGTCCCAGGCCAGGGTGATCGTCTCTCTGTATCGTTCTTCCAGTCCATTGACATCGAGTCCAAGAAGGAGAACGTTGAAATATCCGACGAGGCAAAGAAGCTTGTTGCTGAGCGTGATGCCTCAAGAATCAAGAACAAGATCGGATTCCAATTCCAAGTAGCTGAGGACAAGCCTGTCGGGTACAGTGTCTTCCTCAACCGTATAAAAAGCCATCCAAAAGTTGGTGAAAGATGGTACCCGAAGATCAACAAGTGGGTTCTTGAGCAGGTTAAAGAGTCTGCAAACTGTTGAGTTCTATAGTAGCTTGGAAATAAACATTTTATGGTGATATTTATTCAATCAGTGGGTTACTATCTATTCAAGTCATGATGGTGAAGGACTGTGTAAAGCCACCGTTACTGGAGGAAATCACACCGGTAAAATAGAATCCAATCAGCCCAATCACATAGACCAAGACCAAGATGGAGCCTTTGAAGTAGTTGCTCTTTCCTTCGGCGTAGATATACGTGAAGAGCACAACACTGACGGCACTCGCTGCAACGTCCCAATTAGGGAAGATCAAGGTAAACATGGATTCACGGACCGACCAGTTGTTGCTGTCGTCCGGGTTAATGAAGAAGAGAGAATAGAGAACCAACGACGGAATCTGAAGTAGACACACTTGTAAAGCATACGCAGACCCAATCTCCATGGAAAGTGCAACATTACCGTGCATTGCAAACGAAATGGCATTCAAGAACTCGGTAGTGTTTGGCACGAGTGCAAAGATCGTTATTCCCAAGAACTTGGGGTTTATAGGGAAGTCCTGTAGCACCGCATCAACACAATCAACCAAGATCTCTGCGATGATCGCATATAGCAGCGTGGCACCCAACAAGACAATGGTGGACTTGGACCTTGACCAGTTTGGAGCATCATGGCCTTGCGGTTCAGCCTGCTCTGCCGGTGTTGGTTGAGCACCACCTTCCACTGAGATCTGCGATGCTGTCAGCTTTGGTTTGGAATCTGTTATTGGGGTACTCCAAATCAACGCAGCGTGTGTACGTAGAGTGAACCATAGACCGATGGTGTACGCCAGGAACAAGAGAATAGCACAGATGATAGAGAATGGCTTCAAGATGGCACTGAAGAAATAATTGATTTGAAGAGGAGGCTGGAAGAAATGACAGTTCTGACATGAGCTCTTTACGCCTATGTCATTGCATGGCGTGCACTTCACCTCGTAGCTTCCATAGATTTGATGGAAGACCGTTGGTGCAAACATAACACATATGGAGAACAGTAGCATTGTACAAGAAACACTGGCAGAAGCTGGGTTATAACGTTGAGTCTTTCTGATGAAGGCACCTGCACACATCGATAATCCTGGTAGTAATAACACAGCACCCAAGATGGATCCAACAAGTGAACCTTCAACCAACAGTCCCTTCCCTTGGTTTAATGCCACACAGTAGAGGAAGATCTCCACCACTGTGGAAAAGAAGGCATTAATCACCGCACCAACACCCATGGAGGACTGTGCACTGATGGATGCCACTGCCTGGCCGATGAAGTATGCCAATGGTATAATTGAGAGGAGACAAAAGGCAAATATCACCGTTTCATCTGTGAATATACTCTCCCATTCAAAGTACTCCTTGAAGACAAAGAAGTTGACGATTGTCATGATCACAACAAACATCAAGTTTATGAAGAAGATGTTTGTACCCTCCACAGTGTATTTGTAGTAGTGTAAGCCAAAGCATCTATAGGTACACACTAAGATTGTGGATGCAATGTTACGGTCTGAAGGTAGCAACGTGGAGTCAAACTTGTAAAAAATCGCCAACGGGTGTCTTCTTAGGTGATCTCCAATCGACTGCAACACCTTAGCCATTGGAATTGTGAAGACCAATAACCAGCACACCATTCCAATTATCCAAAACAGTGGTTGAATGATCAGGTAAAAGTACAGGTAGAACACAACCCTGCCGATGGACCACTCACCACGTCCGAACAGTCTCAACTTACGATCTTGTTGGTCATCGTCATCATCATTGGCGTTATCGTCCAATTGGTGTTGTGGGTTATAATCATGAGACTGGACAGATGTGAGGTTCTGTTGACCTCTTGAGTCTGAACCAGTTGGATGAGTATACGAAGAGGAGAAGAACAACTTGCTGTGTTCTTCGTTTCTCCAGCGAACGTATTCACGGATAGTGGTGCCTTCGTTACGATCTTCTGAGAGGTAATTGGAATCCCTCTTCAAGTACACAATCTTACCAAATGGCCACAGTAAATACTTGCCCAAATTGAACAGCACTTTGGCGTATGGGGTCGACCCTGAGACTGCCAAAATGGCTGAACCGAACGTACAGAGTATAAAGAATAGCAAGCCAAACGTTGCTGACCAGATAACGTTGGTCAGGTACACCTCCCAGGTTATCTTCTTCTTCGAAGCACCCGTCTCATGGATGTCCTTATCTGCCTCTCTTTCCACAGAACGCACTTTCTTGTAAAGAGCAGGCTTCCAGATTCTTATACCGAATGGATGTGTTTCGTTGATGGCATCCTGACGTTCTCTCAACGTGAAGGACCCCTGTGATTGTAACGAAGCAGCATCTGCATCGTCGTCGTCGTCGTCGTCGTCATCTTCACCATCGTCATCATCATCTTGTTGTTGTTCTTCGCCTTGCTCCTCGCCTTGTTCTTCTCCTTCCTCGCTGTCCTTGCCTTGCTTCTTGTTAGCATTACCATTACCATCGTTCTTATTACTGGCGTCATCGACACTGTCGTCGGCGTGGCTCACCAGGCTCTGCTGGTATTTATCGTGCAGTTTGAACTCAGAGTGTCTTCTAGCAGGCTCATGTGTGGCCTCCTCATCCTGCTGGGCCTCAACTTCAACTTGTGGGCTGTGATGGCGATGAATATCGCCTTCTCGCTGCTCGAGCTTCGACAACGCGTTGTCAGCGTTGACCAAGTTCTGAATGACACCCTGTGTCAAGTTTTGCACCTCATCTTTTCCGAGGTCTTTCAAGCCCTTGATGGACTTCTTATAGCGATAGCGCAACGCGTCGTTATAGCCCTCAAGGTACTCCCGCTCCAGGTCACGCTCCAGCTCCTCCACGTCGTCGTCAACCGAGTAGACGTACTTCGTGGTGCTGTAGCTCGGGGTCTTTTGTATCTGCGGTCTTTTCTTCCTGTGCTTGGCCTTGATGGTGTTGTTTACAGATGATGTCTGGCTATGTGTGTCGTTGCCAGTGGACACTCCCTGTGCGCCTTGACACGATGAGGAGCCTACAGTACCAGTGGCGTTTGATGCAGAGGGGGTCAGTGACATGTGTTTAGGCAGCTGTGAGAGCTGTGCCCTATGCGGATTGATCGTGGGAGATCTCGAATCCTTCGGTGTGGACATTATCCCTGTGTGTGGTCAGACTTCTTCCTTGAGAGCTCAACTGGTCGGAAATGTCGATTAACAGAGACGAATTGGAGGAGCCACAGTTGAGAGCGAGAGGGTCCTTCAAACTTGCGGAAGTTGCTTAGAGTATCAATATCAAAATAGATTAAAGGGGGTTGATCAGTGCACGGTGTGTGTGTGTTTACAAGGGACTGTATGCCTTAAGCTTTCTGTGTACTTTTTCGGTGATCCGTGTGTCTGGGACCAACGCACGTTTTTTGCATTTTGCCTTTTTGGTATGAGTTCCTTTCTGTTGAGGCAACCAGATGTGTGGAGAATGGCTGGGTTGAGGTTGAAGCAACGGTGCTGGGTGGTTTGGACAGCCTAGTGAACCCAGTGTGATGGGATGCGTATGGTGATCTACTGTGAGACACCGTTCTGATACGCTCTTCATTATGGTCCAGCGTGGTCGAGTGTGATCCACTGCGATCATGATCCATGGCGATCATAGCCCACTGCATAATCCACTGTGATCATAGTCCATTGCGATCATAGTCCACTACGATCATAATCCATTGCGATCCACTGCTTACTGTAATCACTGCTTCTATGATCACAGTGCGTTGTATAAAACTACACAGAACCGTGGTGAAAGAATCACACATGGTGTTTATACCTTCAGTTGCTCTCTTTTCAACATTCCCATAGTAACGGAGCTATGTTGGACGCGTTTTCTTACGTACATTCTAGATGTGCGCTTCGAAGGTTAACTCCACGCAATACAAACCACTTCGCCATAACAATCCCCTAACCTTTGAGGACATCTAATGCACTGCGTAATACAAAACACCACTTGTGACTACATAAAAACCTCACTTTATAAACTTTTGATGTTACTCGCAATCCGGTACATTTGCACAACCCATTTTGGCACAAAAAGTTGCAAAAGCTCTTCACGCAAATTTGTCTCGCTCTCTTTTTCGTGCTAAAAAAAGAAAAAACAATCCGATTTGGTCTGATTTTCGTTCTTTTTTCTTTTTTCGCTCTGCAATTTCGAGGCTGCGACTAACAAGAAAAAAAAACACACACACGCACAGACTTTTGTCTTCCGTTAAGGGATCAACAAACTACTCGTTGTACCATTCATTTCAATAAAGCAGGACATTGCAAAGTATCTGTGTTTCTCGCTCGTTCTGTTCAAAGACTTTTCGTATATTCTCTCATAGGAGCTCAACTGGGTCCGTGTTGTCGTCGTTATTACCCGTTTTTCTCCCGCTTTCTAGGCCTTTCTTCCTTGCTTTCGACCGGGATCACAACAAACTCTTGCTGTCTCTTTCCATCATCACATCACGACGATTCCAATGAACAAGTTGTTTTGTATTCTGTTATGCTTACTGGCATTTGTTAGTTCTAATACATACACAAGTAAGTTGCACTGTTTTCTGTTCTCCTGGTGCCTGTGCGGTCAACCAGTGGCAGTGTCCGAGTACTAATAATCCTGCACAGCCGTCATAACAACCACGAACATTGATGGTATCACAGTAACGCTCACACAGACTATAACCAGCGACACAACTACTGATACCACCACCCCTACCACCACGGGTACTACTACTGGTACAACTGGTACTACAACTGGTACCACCACTCCTACCACCACGGGTACTACTACTGGTACAACTGGTACAACTACCGGCACTACCACTGGTACAGCAACTGGTACAGCAACCGATCTTGCTACCTACACAAGTGAGTATAACTCTGTTCAATGATAAACTGCCATATACTAATCAACTTCATCAGCTGTCATCACTACGACTAACATCAACGGTGTTACTGTGACGCTAACAGAGACTATCACTACTGCTACTGATACTGCTACTGGCACAACTACTGGCACAACTACTGGTACCACCACCGGCACAGCCACTGGTACCACCACTGGTACGACAACTAAAACAGGACTGGGTACACGTACCACCACCGCACTTACAACCAACGCTGATACAGGTTCGGCTCCAAACCCAACTTACACCTATTCTGATGCAACTACAACTTATATCACATCATCTGCATGGACCTCGATCTGGGTCACTGTTACCTATTCAGATGGTGGTGTCGCTACAGTGCAAACCACATATTCACAGAGATTCACATCCTTCTGGTCCACTATCGCAACGCCTTCAGAGGGATCCATTGGACTAGGCACCTTATCGGGAACCGTGGGTATCGTCAAAACAAGTGCCTACACAACAATCACAAACGGTGTTCAAGGTGCAATTGGAACAAGTCTTGTGATGTTACTGGGGTTGTTGCTGTTATAAGCGCTTTTCTTTTGTTCTTTCTTTGGTTCGGGTTTATCTATATACATAAACAACAGTTTCGGTTTCTACTGCGTAGATCTACAACAGTACAAACGGGCGGTAAAGAGAAGAGAGTACGAAAAAGCATAGCTATTCCCATAATCAAATCGTATATAAGGATTAGATCATCATCATTGGCTTTGGGTTTCTTTGGTCAGCGCCCTTGTGCGAGAAGAACTCGATCAAATCGTCCGTCTTGAGCACCTCCTTGAACTTCTCACCAACGCTGAACAAGTTCTTCTTGTTGGTTGACTTGGTCCATAGGGCAACTCTGTACACCATCTTTCTGTTACTGAACACAATACCGTTCACCTCGTTCTCATCGTCCTGCAACATCTCACCAATAAGCGCCAAGCAGGTCTTGAGCCAGATGTCGTTGATGTCGACGTTGTATTTCTCGTTGAAACTGAAGGTGAACTTACCACCTTCGGAGTTCTGGACATCTTCCCACTCCGGTCTGATTCCCTCTCTGAACAAGTGATAATCAGCCTTTAGTGGCAACTCCCCTGGCTGTGGGATGGAGTTGAAGATTCCCCAGAACTCCTCCACGGTGGAGAAGGTGATCACAGGCTTCAGCAGGTCCGCCCACGACTCGTTGGAGTCCTTGCTCTGCGATTTCGTATACCATAGTGTCCAGCTCGAGTTGAGCGGATGCTTGACGTCAAACTCGGTCTTGCTGTCGACGACGGTTTGCGATTCCAAGGACAGCTCCTTTGTTGCTTGGGCCAATTCTTCAGACATGTGGATCGTGTTTACTGTGTGGGTGTTTCAGATGAGCTTGGAAACAAAACAAATGGGAGACGTGATATGAGGGAAGGGTTATAAAGTACAAAACGAAACGAAAAAAAAATGTGTTATAGAAAACAGAAGGAAAAGTAAACAAAATTTGATCAAAATCCACAAGGACTGGAAAAAAAAACCTAATATTACGCCGATTTCGTTTTCTGGACGGAAATGGGAAAATTTTTCGTCCAACGACAAGATGGGGACAGAACTCTATTTCCGGGGCGCGAGGGTGGTCGGAAGCGGTGTCTGGGTGACTAGGTGTCTGGATGACTAGGTGTCTGGGTGTTGTGCCTACGTAAGCACTTGCAGCTCACCCTTCGTTACAGCACAGTTGATGGAGGCAGTACAACACCACACGACTCGCTGACGGCCCGTTCACCACCTGTTTCTACCGCTGGATCTGACTCTGATGTCGTGGGATAAAGGAACAGATCAGCAGGTGTCTCCTTATACAGGGAGGCCATCCAATTCGCTGGCAAGACTGGCGTTCAACATCTATGGAACGTCTGGTGGAACAACACCATCGGGCATCTCGAGGACTCCGTCCTACCATAACCGGCAGTCGTCGCCTCCAAACGCCACGCCCCCTAAAGGTGTCTCGCCTGTGTATGACGTCGGTGCCAATGACATCACCACTGTTAGGTACAAGTCGAACTCTGAGCTCATTGGCCTCTGTAAGCTGAACACGGACTCTGATCATGTGGTAATGGCTGGTAAGACTACGCTTCAGATCTACAGGGTTGGCACCACCGTCGTGCCAATTGATGAACTGTTGACCAACAGCTTCTACATGAAGAATAAGAAAGCGTTTGGTACCATACTGGACGTTAAGTGCGGGCATCGTAACTATAACAAGTACGTCGCAGCAAGTACGACAACTGGAAGCATTCTCATCTTCAACACCACTGCAAAGAGTAACAAGCTGCTATTCAAGTACTCGGATCAAACTAGGGCGATCAATACACTGTCATTCTCCCAGTTGGACCCCCATCTGCTATTGTCGGGATCGCAAGACGGTGCAGTGAAGCTTTGGGACTTGCGTGCCTCAAAGGGCAAACCAACCCTCACCATACAGCCAGGTTCTGATGCCGTTAGATCAATACAGTTCTCACCATTCCATAACAAGAAGTTTGCTGCAATATCTGATTCCGGTGTTATCCTGAAATGGGACCTGAGGTTGCCAACACAATTTGAAAAGAAGTTAAATGCCCATACAGGACCTGGCTTATGTATAGAATGGCATCCTGAGTTTGATTACCTCGTGAGTGCCGGCAGGGATAAGCAAGTTCAAATTTGGAACATGAACAGTGATACCAGAGTCCCAGAACATGTCATTTACTCTGCGAACCCGGTCAGCAAGGTCACCTGGAGACCAACGGTATCCAATAGCATAACAGGCGCAGAAGTTGCAATGAGTTTCCTGAATAATGATATGGCTGTCCAAATCTACTCTTTGAAACGGAAGTATATCCCACTGTACACCATTGAATCACACACTGCTCAGATAACTGGACTTTCGTTTAAGGATGAGAGATTTCTCATGACATGTTCAAAGGACAAGTTCTTTTGCAAGGAAGATCTGGCCTTGTACCCACATACAATCGATAACTTATCTCTGACATCGGTATCTTGGACTCCTAATAATGATATCATGTTCATAGATCAACAGAAGAAGAAATTCGAAACTGATAGGGAGTCGGATACTCAACAATCAGGAGTTTCATACCCTCAGCCTTCAACATCACCTTCTTCGAATCCATCAGCACTGACCAACACACCTTATATGTCGTACAACACATCACCGAGACCAGGAATGTCACGGAGCAGTAGTGTAAGACCATCGCTAATCCGTGGACAAAGTGGGAACTTAAACCTTCACCATACGACTCCTGTGATGAACCCTACTGCTATTCCTGTGACATTGCCTATTATGAAGAACAAGGACGCTTTGAAATATCTCGCAGAGAATTACGTGATTGACCCTAGTGAGGATCTCGTTGCCAGTTGTGTTAAAAATGCAGCAACTGCTAGTGAAGTTGGAAATTACAGAGATGCCCAGACGTGGAATGTCATCAAAGAAAGCTTGCTTTGGGAAAGACAACTTGATCAGGAATTGATATACGATGTGCCTGAAGTAGTCCATGGTGATGGTGAAAGTCTACACTCTGATCTCACAAGTGAGAAGTATCAGTACTCAACATCAGCATCGACGAATTATGGTAAGAGTCCAAGTCTCTCTGATCTCTCAGAGTTCAACTCACTGAACTCGAAAGAACACCATTTCGTTACAAGAGAGCATCGCTTATCAATAATCAAAAGTATCAAGAGTAAGTCTTCAATAACAGATATCCAAGAGTCCGAGTCTGAGGACCCGGATCATGGCAAGACGGTCACCAGAGAGGATGTTCTGAGATGGGCTGATACGCTCAAAACGAAGCCATCTGATACAGCAGCATCTGGCGATGATACACTAAACAAGGATGAGAATGAAGTTGCGGTGGAATTTACAGAGGCTGCTACCAAACCTGTTGCGTTACATCATCGTAAAAGGTCTATAAGAGAGTCTATGTTGGATATTGCTGACTCTAACTCTGCCCAATCTCGCTCGCCAACCTACTCTTTGATGTCATCTATGAGTGCAGCTTCCATTAAGCCACTAAATGCACCATTGGCTCCTATCCTGAGTAAGCAATCTCTGAGTAAGCAGAATTCACATATGTCAGAACTCACCAAGCAACTCACAGGCCAAAAGACAGATCATGAGAAGGTGACTGTAGGTGGTAGGTTGCTTCCACCTTTCGTGCCTCGTCAAATGATCCGCAAATCAGTCGAGTTCAGCTCTGGCCAAGGTGATTTGATCATGAGTTGTACTCTGTTACTTCTCTTTAACGATAGATACAAGATTCTTCCAGAAGTGATGATGAAGAATAGCCTATTTGAATATTTACAATTCTTACAAAGGATGACGTTTTGGGTACCATTGGCTAACATCCTACAGATCACAGAGTACGATGAGTTCAAACAAATGTCATCTAATTCAACAACGGTACGGCGTTTCTGTTCTAAATGTGGTGTCTTGGTTGTCAATGAAAAGACTAAAGAGAAATATCTGAAGGACGATCAGGTGAACTTTGGTGCGTGGTTCTGCGAGCAATGTGGATGCAGAAGTAAGTGTATCTATTGTAACGAGCCATTGAAGGGACTTAACATCTTCAGGCTGAAATGTGGACACAATGGTCATTTTGGATGCTTCAAATCATGGATGTTCGACGAAGGAATGAGCTGCTGTCCCGGTGGCTGTTAGTGCTCGACTGGTGGGATACTCTTTATGAAATCATGAACAATGTTCCAGTACGAAGGATATACAACTGTATCGTTATGGTGAGCTCCGTCAAACACCGTGCGAGATTTAACTGTAGCAGGTGAAAGTTCGTAGAGTCTCGCCATGTGGTCTGGAGGCACGATCTCGTCCTTCTCTGCGCATAGAAAGATCATCTCAACCTCTGGAGATACTTTCAAGATGTCGTGCTCCGAGTCCCATACCTGGTGACAAAGAAATGTAAAATTCCTCAAGAAGGGGAAGATATGAGGAATCGCCTTGCGTATACTCAAGAATGTATTCTCTAGCACGACGGCCTTCACTGGAACATAGTTCTTGGAGGCGATGTAGATGGCCACAGCACCACCTAGTGATCTTCCATACAGAACAACGGAAGAGTTGCTCAACTGATCATGTTCCATGACAAATTTCATGACGGTATCAGCATCAGTCTTTATTCCATCCTCAGTGGAAGTTCCAGTAGACTCGCCATAGCCTCTGTAGGAGAAGATCAGGACATTATAGCCCATTTCCTTGTAGAGGAGCTGTACTATTGGAAGGGAGTTTCCAATGTTCCCGGCATTAGGACACAGGACAATGATGGTCTTGTTCTTATAACCAGGCAGTGTTCTGTCGTGTAGCAGTAGGAACGTGTGGATCTTCTCTCCATCCGGGGTCTCCAGGAACATATTCTCGTATGGCATGTCATATTCATCCGGCGTGTCCGTCTTCAACCGGGCATCGTTCAGCGTGTTTGGATAGATCAACTTCAGCTGGAAACGGTACAGCGCAGCGAGCGATACAACACTGACTGAAGCCAAAGCTGCGGCAAACATCTTAAGTGTATACGACAGAGTGGGCATTATAGATTCTACCAGTCTGAGGATGAGTTCAGAGCACTAGGGAGGATTGAGAATGGCGTGAAAGGCTGTCATGATTGTTTAACCCTGACGTGTTTTTTGGATTTTTTGGCCCAGGGGGTGGGTCTACCCCCGAGGTCGAATATACATCGGCTGGCAAAGCTCTACATCGTCTAATGGTGCTTGTTTCTATAAAGAATTGAGTATCTGTTTTATATGATGATGAGCCCTCAGACTTTCCATCTCTCTGTGACACTTCTCAGTCCATCAAAGATGAGGGTGTTGTCCACTGGAATGTACTGATTGGTCACTAACTTGATGGCTTCCTGGCCTGCGATTCCACCCATCACGGAACAAATGTTGTTCAGCTGCTGTCCCTGTGCTCTCAAAATCTCTCTGAGAACATCGTACAGCTCGTGGGAGGCTGTGAGTGACTTCCTTTGAGAGAAGAGGTCATCAAGGTGGTCCAATGTTGGGAGTGCGTTATGTGCTAGGATATACTGCTGAACGAGGAAGATTCCGATGAGTACCAGATTACTCTTTGAATCTTCGTGTTCTGTTGCAATTTTCGTATTCACATAGTTCAGAGGTTGACAAGAGCTTTGTGAGAAGTAGAGATGTCTTGAGTTCTTCAGAAAGGTCTGTACAGTCTGTGGGTCGACAGCGTGGTTCCAATGCATCGTCTCCAATATTTTATCCAACTTTTGAGTGAATAGTGCTCGATCCGCATCTGCTTTGCCTTGATATATCTTTTTCAAAGCTAGGTAGTTCCCTGTAGATGAGGTCATATCTGGTAATGCACCTGTCAGAGGCAGTACACCTGTCCGTGTGACAAATGCTTTCAGGGCCTTCACCAGGATCCAGAATAAGCTTCTACTGTTCTCCTCTTCAAGACGTGTATCCACCTGTTGTAACAGCTCTTGAATACTGTGAGGAACGCCCGTTGAGCTCATAATCATATGACTATTTTCCACGGCTTCGTCAAAGTTCAGCTCTTGGTAGTCTTTCTTCCAGTCCATGATCATCTTTTTGAACCCCTTCTTCTCCTGACTGGTTTTAGGTAGCTGGGTATGAGCCTTTCTCCAGGCCTGCACGGCCTTCAATTGTATTATGAGATACGGTATCTGCGCATGTTCCTCGACATCAAGTGACTCAAGATCAATGGAATCGCTATATTGCAGTAATTCATCCCAGGGGTTTACAATCCTGAGATCTGCAACGCCCTGGGTATGAGTTTCGACAACTTCAACTGAAGGTTTGAATATTCTAAGGATACCGTAAAATCCCAGGGTATTCGTTACAATCACCGGTATCTTCAGCTTTGACAGTTGTTCCAGCACCAATGGGTACTCCCAGTTGAGTACAACAAGGTCATATTGGTTCCAAAAATCGGTTGGTTGAACTGTTTGTAACCAAACATTCACATCTTCAACATGGTGGAAATCACCAGCAACGTCCTCGTTCAACTCATTCAAGTTCTTCACCAGGGACGACATCCTCTCGGAGCCCACATCATCAGGACTCAGGTAGAACGATACAAGGTCCTCGCTCTGTACCGTCTGGGGCTCATCCAGCAACGTGAAGGACCCTACGCCTGGTAACACCAAGTTCTTTACCAACTCCAGCGAGGTGACTGTCGGTTGCACCACCAGCACTCGTGCGGATTCAAGCAATTGTTGCCCCTGGTTTTCCCACAGCCGTAATTGACGATCGTACTTCTCCTCTCTGTCCATCTCGCTCGGCTTGTAACACTAGAGAAGTCAATCGTCTAAACAAAAGACCCCAGTGTAAAACAACATCATGGGAAAGTACCCCATTAGCCTCACTCACACACCCGGACATACAACAGCAACCACCAGGGCTCAAAACGCAAGCGAAAGAAAATTCCGACACAAATTCCGACACAGCCCTGAGGCGCTGCATCGGAACCTTAAATCTGGAAGAGCACAGACAGTGAAAAAAAGCATCTTGCAACCAGGTCAACGACCGTGCATCGAACGGAATTGGCTTGCGATGATACGAATACCTCAGCTGTTTTAACCTGTTCATACTCAGAGGCTGTTGACTCTTTTCGTAACATAAACTGTGAGATAGAAAACAGGCATCCAGTCTTGCTGTACGTGTAACGTGTGTGGTCTCTCTCTGTCTAAATTTCATTCTGCACTGGTGCACTCACCATTCATATACTGCTGTTGAGTTGCTCATCAGTACTTATAACACCAACAAGGAAACAATCGAACAAATAGAGATATGTCGCCTGATTCGCATCTGGAAGGTGAAGAGGACTCACCGCGTCGATTCTCGGGCTATAACTCGTTCCAAGAGATGCTCAATACTGGGGGTCGCAACTCGCTGAACAACTTTGCGTCTTCGTACTCGAGAAGTGCCAACTTCCTCCAGGCTGATTTTGACGTTGGTCAACGGCCAAAGAGGTTGAGCATGGCGACGGTGGGCTCTGAAGAGAGACCACTGATCGAGGATTCGCTTCATCCAACTTTCTCCTATAATGCCATTGAAGAAGAGACAGATGCGAGAAGTGTACGAACAGCTGCACTCAAGAATACTGGGAATTCCACTGCTCCCCAGACGATATTTAACGGTATCAACACACTAATAGGAATTGGTATCTTATCTTTGCCTCTGGGAATGCGCTACGCTGGTTGGATTCCAGGTAGTGTCATCTTACTGGCTTGTGCACTGAGCACCCAATACACGGCGAAGTTGCTTGCCAAGTGCCTCCAAAAGAACGATGAACTTATGACCTATGGTGATATTGCCCAATACTGTTTGGGGAACGTTGCACATTTCATCATCGTTGCTACCTTCACCGTTGACCTTTTAAGTGCAGGCATATCAATGATTGTGATATTTGCAGACTCGTTCAATGCACTGACAGGAGTGGATAAGCTGGTCTTCAAGATCATCATCTCTTTCCTCTTCTTCCTGTTCAGCTTCTTGAGACTGGATATACTGTCACATCTAAGTCTCCTTGGAATCCTATGCACCACGCTCATCGTGTTCTCTGTCATAATCTGCGGTCTGTTCAAAACAGACGGCCCAGGGTCCTTGCTACACCCTTCACCAACGTCACTATGGCCACAGGATGCACAGAATCTGTTCCTCAGTCTCGGTATCTTCATGTCACCGTTTGGTGGCCATGCCATATTCCCTGAGCTGTACAGAGATATGGTGCATCCAAAGAAATATAACAGATCCGTATCCACAATCTTTGGATTCACATGGAGTGTCGACTTCGCCATGGCTGGCCTTGGCTATCTGATGTTTGGTGAGGCCGTCCTCGATGAAATCACCAAATCGATCATGGTTACACCGGGCTTCCCTCAGTGGATAAACGTTGTCATATGTGCCTTGATGGGAATACTCCCAGTGTCAAAGGGGCCACTCATCACACGTCCAATCATCACGATGCTCGACCAATACACCTCATCCAAGACCACGTATAACAAGCTCCCTTCGAGCGTCATCCGCGCCATTAACAGGTTTGTCATTGTTCTCATCTTCTTCATCACCTCCCTCGTCTTCACTGACTTTGGACGCATCATGTCGTTCCTTGGAAGCGCCATTTGCTTCGCCATCTGTATCATTTACCCTCTGACCTTCTACCTGATCATTTACTACGACGAACTGTCCGTCTGGAAGATCACTGCCACGGTAATATCCATCATCATCAGTGTCATTTTGGCGGTTTGTGGAACCACTGCGGTGGCGTTAGTGTGAAACTGGCCTTATCATGTTACATGGACATATATGTAAACAAAAAGATAAATAGAATCAACAATAAAAGCATATACAAACGTGAAGCCCAAGCACGACAAACAACATGGCGGTTAACGCTGGGAACACGAAGTTAGATCAGGATTCGTTGATTCAGAAGCATGCCGGTGTCACCACGGTTTGGTAAGCAAGAGTGTACATCTTTCTGGTGCTTTTGATGTCACCATGCTAACACATATCACGCAGGCTATTATCGACGTTGGGATTGAGATCGGCGCACAGGAGGATAACGAGAAAGGAGATCCAGTCAGTATCGATCCCTCAAACTTGTGACGAGATCAAGAAACCGGATAATGCGTTGACTCTCCGTATCAAGTCCTCGTTGTTGTATGGTGTTGCTTTGGTGTACAAGCAAAAGACTGATTACTTGAACAGCGACGTGTCAAACGTCCGTACCAGGATCCAAAGAGGCTTGAATCCTCTCAAGGGACACGCCTCCAAGATATTGATGCCCATGGCGTCGGAGGCTGATGTGCTGCAACGCTTAGCAAAACAAGTCGTTCTTAGAGATGACCCCTCGTTCAACATAGATGGCGGGTTGTTACCACCGCTAGCTGGGTTAGACTTCTTGCAGACCTCCAACGCCCATGATGATCTTCAAAAAAGAGGGATTCAACAAGTGGACCAGGAGAACAATGTGATTTCCTTGCCTGTTGATCAGTTGAATCTACGTGAATCTGGAACTCATTTCGTGGAAGAAGATGGATTGCAAGGCTTGAATCCTGAATTTGCATTCAACGATGACGGATTCATAGTAGATATTGTTCAGGACGATATTCGTCCTGACACTGATTATCAATTAGGTGATGGTTCATTCAATTTGGCATTCGATGTCGATCCGCAACCTGCTGAAGATCACATTCGTGAAATGGATCAGATCTTGGAGGAGGTTGAGGAACCTCGCGTTGGGCAGAATCAAGATCATGCACAAGCAGCACCACCTAAGGTTTGTTCCAAGAAGCGTATGAGAACAGATACGTCGCAGATTGTCGTGGACATGGCCATTAGTATATGTACTGAAGATTTACGCAATTTCAGAGATAACTATGTTTCCGTGATGAAGTCAAAGGCTAAGAAACCCAAGTATAATAATTACTTGGATTTTACCTTGAAAGACCCACTTCTTCCAGATTTCCTTCCAGTTGTGGCAGTTGACACCATTGAGCGTGGTCGCCAATTACATCGTGAAGATGGTGACTTTGTCGATAGCCTAAATCGTCATAGAAGATCATCTGTAAGCTCCATAGAATCTGGAAGACACGTCTCTGTATCATCAAGACGCCATTCGCGTGCAAGCTTAGCTGCTATCGACTTACCCTGGGAAAACGCACCACTGGCCGATGCTGATCACGACTTTGATTACCGAAACGAATTGGATGAATTCCCGCTAAGCTTGGAGGATCATTCAACCACTTCCGGCTCTTCGAAGAAGAGGTCAAGCTCCCTTCTAAGGCTTCCAGAATTGCAAGAGGAACGCCATGATGCTTCAAGAGACAAGGAATCGGTCTCGGGGACCGGTAACACGTTGAGATCAGGGCATGGGCATGGAACCATGTTGAAGTTTTTGGCGTTTCTACAGTCGAGATTTGAGGAGGAGAACTGTGAAGAGTTGAGTTTTGAAAAACTAATCGATTACGAGACTGACAGATCGATAGTTGTAAAGTCATTCTATGAGGTTCTACAATTGGCAACTCTCAACGGGATAAAGGTATCTGTTGGCCAAAGTATTGGTGATTTTGGCTTGATGTCCGCTTCTGAACTGTCCATTCGTCTTGCATGACACCATAGCGGATTCATTCACCTATTTCGAAGTCTTCCCAGCTATACAGTCTATGACTTACAATTTGCAATTCTAACCGTTATACATTGTATACTTCATGTGCTAATTATACAATGTCATGCGGATGTCTCCGAAACAACGATGCCATGCAGTGCAAGTTTAACTTTGGACTCACATCAATTGCTACAACAACAGCAAGCTACATAATTTTTAAAGCAATCATAGTAATTAATCATGCAAACGAGTTTAGTGTGGAAACCCACCAGTCGATTAAAGTATAACACATAAAAAAGGGATCAGCTAGTGAAAGAACGGCTCCATAAGGATCGATCATAGCAAATCATTCAAGTACCTGGAGGAACAACTCAGTTGATTTGAGTTGGTTGTTGATCCTCATCTTCAGCCCATTCAGCTTCAGCCTCAGCAGCCTCTTGTTCATCAGCCTCCTCGTCATAGACGTCATCAGCAGTTTGGTGCAATGAGAGAGCAGGCTTGACAGCAGCTTGGTCCAAAGTCCAGGCGGCCAAAGCATTTTCAGCATCAATGATGATTTGCTTAGAAGCTTCGTAACCGTCATAAGCTGGTCTGGTCTCACCAGGGGTGACTGGGGCATCATCAAGCAACTCCAAAAGGGCCTTACCGTAACCAGCGATCAAGGCCAACTTCTCAGAGAGTTCTCTTGTAGCGTCGAACTGGTAGTTGAATCCAGCTTTGAACTTTTCTCTGGTAATGTTTGACAATTGTGCCTCAGCAACCAAGGATTCGGCCTCGGCACGCACCAATTCTTGCTCCAAAACAGCAATCTTTGGGGACTGTGGGTCCTTGTACTTCAAACGCGCAATTTCATCGGTAATTTTTTGCTTGCGTTCTCTTGTTGGTTGGACAGAGCCCTCAATGTCTCTGATGGACTTCAACGTGAGTCTGTACTGATCATACTTATCAATGTATTGATCCTCAAGCTCACCAATCTCATAGATCAACACACCGAGTTTATCAGTCACGTCTGAAACGTCGTCATCGTTATCCTCACCCCAGACGGACAACTGCTTGGCAACCTCACGACGCTCTCTTGCAACCAATTCAATGGATCTCAACACATTCTTCTCCAACTTGATCAAAGCGGACAACTTTCTGGCCAATTCAGGACCAAAGTTGGCTGCAGCGTTCTTTCTGAAAGTAGAAGCGATACCAGCTTTACCAAAGAACTTAGACTTGGTGGTAGAAGTTGGAGGTGGTGGCGATTGCAATTGAGAAGCCGTTGGCGCTCTAGTGTTTCTCAAAGAGTATGTTCTGTGCATTTTATCTGTTAAATACGTACAATTGAAGAGAAACCTCACAGGAAAACCCCTGGACTGGAAAGAAAAGCAAGAAAAACCCCCTTTTTATATGATTTGCCCGGATAAATTTTTCGCCATTTTCAGCCTTTGTAGATTGCTCGTGCGTGCGGCGCATACTTGAACAAATAGAGATATTCCCGATTGGGCTAACGAAAGTTTCCTAATTCGGAACTTGATAGCGTACATATGCTTCCTGCTACGTCATTGTGAGTTAAGGGACAATGCACTATTACACAGGGAAATAGCTATACTTTGACCCTTTTAGCCTGTCTCTCATCATGATGTAACCTGAGGGCATCGAGTATTCTGGTGTATTCCTGTCTGATGCCCTCATAAGCGGTTTGTAGCTTGTCATTTCTCAAGGCTTTGTCCAATTCTGATAGTCCGTCTCTGTTTTTAATGTACAGGCGTTTCTTTATGACAAGTCTGGCCAATTTCACGTTCTCGTTGTATAGATACCCCATTTCAACAAGCTTCTTGAATTGGTTCAGCTCTAGCTTGTGGCTTGCAGCGTTGGATACAAACCAGGCTTCATCCAACTTGGAAATGGATGAGGGTAAATTGGAGAGTACGCCTTCTTCAAACAACCTCTTAAAGTCGTTTCTATATCTCAAGTCGTCAAACTTCTCGTTGGGGTCTTCAACACAGATCTCCTGGACCTCAGGATCCGCTAACCAGTAGTTTATCACCGCTTGGTAAAGCTGAGAACCGTGGAGACCATTCTGATGATTTGGAAGAATAACGAACTGCGAAATCTTGTTTCTTCTCTTGATAGCCTTGTTTGAATCAAACTCTTCTCCACCGTTATACTTGAAGTAAGAGTACGACGTGGTGAATCCAATGATGGTATCATCCTTACGCATCACAAACAAGCTCCAAAGAGAATCAGAGGTATCAATGTAAGACCCAGCTTCGATAAACATCAGCACCAGTATCTGTAATCTCTTGTTCAACTCAACAGCAAACTCATTGTCAAAGCCATATTTATAAACGGCATACTCATCAAGTTTGGCAATCAATTCGCCGCGTTCCACTTTCTCCTTCTTGAAAGTCTCCACCCACAGCTGTTCGTCGTCAACAACAGTGCTTGCAGGCAAAAACTCTAGCATCTTGTCCTTCACGTCGTCAACTTCATCGTTCAGCTTCTCAGAATACGTCACTTTCAAGAATGGTAGAAATGTTGTATAGTGGAAGGCAAGGTTGATCTTCAAATCTTTATATCCAAAGATCTGCTCTGAATCACCAAAAATTGGATACGTGAAAGCCGGTTTGAAGGAGGTATAGCCATCATCGTCGGCAATGGATATCGACAGCACGTCGTTTGAGGATACAGTCCACTTCTCTGGGTCGTACGACATCTTGTGTAGTCTCTTTAGAAGGATGTTGAGGTGGCTCCTCCGGTTGCTGTGGTTGTCATTGTTGTTGTAGTTGTTGTTTTGTGGTTGAAGGTTTTGAAAACCACAAAAGGGTAAATTTCGTGTTTGGTGTTCGGGTGTTCTAAAGAGAAACAACAAGCACTGGGAGACGCTAACCGAGAACACCATCGCACTACGGTTTGAGAGCCCAGTTACGTCTAAATCATCGTTTATGTACTCTTCCAAATGTTGGTTTGTCATGGTACTCAGCTGGTAAGGCTAGACGGACCACGATGGGTCCCAATAGTGGACCTTCCCTTTATACACGTCAACCCATAGGTACCCATCGCTAACCATAGACTGTAGCAACTGTTCGCACTTGATGTAGTCCCACTGTAGATTATCGCAGAGCATTCTTGAGGTGATCGATCCTATTTGGTTCACAATATCGAAGACCATGGTTTGGTCCTTTGTGAGCCCAATATGAACGTTTTTCAAATACTCATGGTGTCCGATGGTGACGATTTGTAGCTCTTCGTTCAGCATCTGCATCATGGATACACATCGATGGATATCCTCCTTGACAACACCGCTCTCTTTCAGTTGAGCCAGTAGCTGTGAGACCTTTATCATCCCACCATTGATATCCCTTGTGGAGTTACAGTATTCAATGATTCTGCAACAAAGCTCGTAATAGAACTCGTTCATCTTGGTATGCTTGCCATATATCTTCAAGGGGTCGATACCAACGAGTGAACAGGTCTTGACGAATTCGTTACGGAGTTGCAGGTCCTCTGTTAGTTCGTCGTTGTGTTCGTCCAAGAAATTCATGAGAATCTGCTTAAACAGTTGCAATTGTGTAGATAGCTCCTTGGACTTCCTCCTTATAAGGGATTGTCCCAGTTCTGTGAACTGTTGGCTGTTATTATCGAACGCTGATAGTCCATGTCTCTTCATCATTATAGCTCCCTCCTGCCTTTGGTTCTCTACTTATTATGTCTCTTCTCGCACTTTTATGTAAACAGTTGAAGGAGAGTTGTCCTGGAGAATCCCGCGCTATCGCGTGTGCGTAGGCACTGCCTGCCCGCAGCTTTAAAGAATTATACCGCACTTAAGCTATGAGTCAATATGGAATATAAAGGTTTTATATAATGTATCTTTCAGGATTTTAGAAATTAAACTATTGTGCATTGACCACCACCGTACAATGCCTGTAATGATTCCTCTGTAACTTCACGATCGTTAAGTTTCTTCTTACTCTTAACTTCATCAGGGAACTGATGCTTCATGAGCTCCATCAATTGATAATCAATGTTCTGTTCTGTAGCATCCATAACAACGGTGTCCCTACACATTGGACATTTCTTTTCACCACGACGCTGTAATTTGATCATGCATCTCAAGCAGAAGAAATGATCGCACGAGAGTCTCACTGGTTTATACGCAATGGCAAAGCAAATAGGACAGAGGTAGTCGTCTAACTGTGGAATCACTCTAACGATGTCCGTACAGATGATCTGTTCCATGGACTGTGTGGACAATTTGGACTCGTGAAAGGTGACCATCTTCGTCAGGTTCTTCCTTGATTGAAGCATCGTATGCTTGTCGAATTTTTTGATGATCTTCTTCACTGCAATGGCATTCAGCTTTTCGAATTTCAAAAACTGTATCAACTCCAAGTTCAGGTCGCAGAATTTGTTGAAGAACTTCTCATTCTGCTTTGTATGCTTGAACGATTTGATCAGCTTCAACTCTGTGATGTGCTGAACGAACTGGTTGAACGTCTTTCTGTTGAAATGGGTCTTCAAATCCAGTTTGAAATCAACATATTGGTTGAAAATCTCTCTCCACAGGTACATATCACTCTTGTGTTTATTGTTCCCATCTGTAAGTTGTTTAATCATTGAGCTCAAAAGTTGAATCTTTGTCAAGAGCTCTTCCTCGTGAGATTGGTTAAACTGCTCCAGCTCCGTATACTGGTGATACAAGTCGTCAAAGAATTCGTGGTCACTAGCAAGTTTCAACCTCTCTGACCGTATGCTCTCCGTCTCATCGTCACTGTTTCCTTCGAACTTCAAACGCGCCTCCAAGGAGTCGCCGTGTCTTTCAAACTCATAGTATAAGTGGCAATGCTCTGGGTCAGCTGCAACATGTTTGGACAGTCCAATTCTTTCCATCTCATCAACAACCCTATTAATACTCTTCTTCAAAGGTTTGTAGTGGATGGACTTTTCAATCCATTCCTCGGGGATTTCATCCTCCTCCAGTTCTTTCTCAAACGTCTTACCAAACTTCATTATCAAAGCATACTATTTGTCCACCAAGTACAGAGTGTCGAGGCAACAGCCACCTTTCCGTCTAAAATGTAAAAAAAATCCAATTTATCTATGGGAGGAAGGAAGGAAGAAATGGGACCGTTCTCCAAGTTCTGTCCCAGTGCTACTCATCGCACTCATCAAAAGAAAAAAAAAAAGTCACTGCGGGTGAAATATGTCGATTGCTATGGCAACGGAGGCTTTTAAAGATTTGCGGGCAGCAAAGAAACAACAGGACACCAGCCAATCCACACAAATTAGCACAAGTTAACCCCGAATGCGTGCTGTAAACCACACTGAAACTGTGAAGCCACGTGTATGAGGTTTCATTGATTAGCAAATTGCATTCTCTCTCCTTTGCTGAGAAATGCCCATGTGAAAAAGACTCTGGTGTAGCTCTCTAGGTGATGCATTGGGTGCTGAGCACATGTAGACGGGGAATGTTTAGCAGTTCAATAACGAGCCAATGCGCAAGTCCAACCCTTAGCTCTGGTCAGTAGTGGAATTGCATGAATTGAGACATCTTACATCGCTATATAGTTAGTTGTTTCTTGGCAAATGTAGCAATTGAGCCACGAGTCGCCCCAGTATCAAATATCACTTGATCTAAAAATTGGCTTACGACTTAACAGTTTAAAGCGTCGTATCGTGCTGAGAGTCCCCTAGTCCGTTGTAGCGGGCTTTTCCAGCTGTTTCCCCGGCTGCAGTTGAATATAGCGGCGGAGTTAGCAATCAGAGTTCAATTTCCCGTATGAGGCAGAAGCGTTTTCACCTCCAAAAGGCTGAGGGGCCTGTAATGCCGTGGCTAGCGTGGTCTTCACGCTTTGGACGGAGATTTAAATGGTAATGAATTGAGAGTAATGACGATGTATACTGGAATATCAGCGTTGTCATGCAGATACTGTAGATCCCACTTGGTCAGAGCGCTTTGAAATAGTAAGATTTGAGGCAATTGGATCAAAATGGTGTGGTAAAAGTAGGTTAGTTTCCTTGCAGAAGCTTTGCAGCAAGGAAGGAAAGTGAGGATCTCTGCCCACTAGAACGGCGACGTTGACGATTGGAAACATGGTTCATCATAGACGAATTACAATGCTAGTGTGGAATGTTATAATCAAACTGGTCTTTCAGGATGGAATATCTCACTGGCTTTGACTATACGTAACTACAGCAACACACCGCAAAATTTGTCTCGACGTGATAGAGCACATCTCCACGTCGAGAGATGCCAACCTTCTATTTCTACATAAGTTGAAAGTTGAAAGTCATGATAGTCATTAAATATGGAACACTATGAAGAAATTCCCTTCATTTGTTCACTTGGACACGTGGTTGAGGTGCAGTGGTAACGAGTGGAGAACCCTTCTGCTGTTGCTGATGTGAGGGCTTTTGATGTTGTAACTGCTGCTGCTGTTGTAATTGTTGTTGTTGCTGTTGTTGTTGTAATTTCTGGGCCTGTGTTGATTGTTGTGTTTGAGATTTCTGCTGCTGTTGCTGTTGCTGTTGTCTCTGTTGTTGAGCTTTTTGCATCTTCTGTAATTGTTGCAGGTACAGCTGTTGTCTTTGTTGTATCATTGCATCCTTCAATGTATCATAAGCCTTCGACAGCAACATACCACCGAATCTAATCACCTGTGTATCGTTTGAAATGGTATTCAGTCTAGCAGGATCATCGCTTAGTATGTCGAGTTGGTTATAACCATCATCGTCAAACTTCCACTGATCAAGCAATCTCTCCTTGGTATCTTCCTCCTCATCTTCGCCAAAGACAATATCGTCATTCCTTGTGGTGTCCCTAGTGTCTATGTACAATTGACCCAATCTTCCAATTCTTTTTCTCAATGTCAGTTGTGGACCGCTAACAAGAGACTTCTTCTCATGGAATGGATTATACTTCTCGGGTAAAATTCTTTTGGATTGCCATTTAGAAGTTTGAGTGTTGAAAACCAACCCATCCTCAGCCTTTGGTAACACACCTTTGGATATGAACTTCTCTACTCCTTCAACATATCCATAGTTTTCCAGATCCAAGAATGATGACGTTATAGAAGAATAAGGTAAATGAGAGGCATCTTCAATCTTGATATGTGGCAAAGTGAGGTTAAGCAATGGACTATAAGCGTCATCTGTTAAATTGATAAATCCAGCATCCCTTAATTTGCGCTTCTTCAACTTCTCCTCAACGAATTTGGCCATTGAATCCTTCTTGTTGTTGAGTAACCTATCAACGGTTTCCAGTTCCATATCAGGAATCTTTGATGGTGGTAACTTCACATATGGTTGGAACTGTTGCTGTTGCTGTTGTTGTTGTAATTGTTGTTGTTGAGAGTCTATACCATCAGATGAACTACCCACCTTGGACTTGTCGATATTAGCATTGTTACCGGTTTTTGACAGTACTCTCTTCTTTTCATCTTTAACATCAGTAGGTTGTTCAGCTTGAGGTGGAGGTGGAACTGGTTTCTTTTTCTTGTGTGCAACAAGATCTTCATCGCTGTCTGTGATACCCAATTCACGCTTAACATTTTTAACTTTGCAACGAAGTTCAAATATCTCACGTTCAGCTTCCAGCGCCTCCAAACGAAGCTTTTCACGTTCTGCCACTAAGAAACATAGCTCTTTAGTGGCCTTTAACTCCAAGTACAACTTCACCAACTTCTCGGAACTCTGAACATCTGCTCGTCTTGTCTTTCTTTGTTGTCTGAATTGACGTTGTCTAAAACAGATATAAGCATCGTTGTCATCTTCACCATTGAACTTAAGAATTGGGGTGATTGTTTGGCCATTTCTTTCGATCTTTCTCTTTTTGAAGTGTTCATACACTACAAGTCCATACTGAGAAACCAAATACTTCAACTCTCTAGGTTTTTGGGGCAGATGCGCATCAAAGTTTGTAATAAATGGATGGATGTTCAGCTCCTCTGCTAGCATTCCAGTGACATTTTCCACTGATGACTTATCAATCCTCAATAAAGAATCTGTAATTTCCTCCAATGATAATATCTGGGTGGGATCAGTACTTAGGAAAGGTTGTTTTTCCGTGATAGTTTTCTCAAAATTATACATCAGAATTTCGAATTCGTCCTCCGTAAGTGGATTCTTCTTACGATCTTTGTTTAACTGTACCAAGAACTCCTCATCTGATTCATCCATATTGTAGAGACACCCAGAATAATCCTCCACTTGACAGGAAGATTTGATATAAGACTCCGGATGATGGAAAGTACCCGTATAGTACTTTTCAGCTTCTGGCCATAGCTTTGAGGCATCTGGAGTTGGGATATACGTATTTGCTGTGTTTGACAATCCAGTCGTTTTCAGAATCTTCTGTAAATGCTCCTCACCTTCCTCATTCTTATCCACACCGGTTTCGATCTCTTGTAGTTCACGCTGTTGTAGATCTGCATTATCGATATCGCTTATCTGACTCTGTTTCAAGATTTGCAGTTCAGCCTTTGTAGAGATTTTCCTCTGTCTGAATCTGTTACTCGCAACGCCTCCCTTGACGGAGCCCGCTGCTGATGCAACTGCCATGGTGTTGAAAACGGAAATGTGTAGTGTGATGAGATGAGGTCAACTGAAACTGAAAATGACGATAAAAACGAAATAAAAATACCCAAAAGAGCACGAACAAAGAACGAAAATATATGTGTTGTCTATCTGACTATAATACAAGTATGCAATTTCACTGTGTCACCGAACCTGCGGGAGTTCGTGTCTGCTGGGTTCTTTGATGTGGTTCCCTCTTATCAACGACGTGACACTAAAAACAAGAAAAAACAATTTTTGTCCTCCACGGGATTCGATCCACCGACCGAAATCTTTGTCCGTGTCTGCGCTCGTTTGTTTTGCTTTGCTTTGCTTTGTTTTGTTTGGCGGTAGTGGCACAACCAAAACAACAACGCGCACACAAAGTACACACAAAGTATAAACAAACTGGGTGGCGAAAAAAAGGGGGCCAATTGGAAACAAGGAGCAAGGGGCAAAAGGGCTTTCAAATGGGGTCAGCTTATTTGGTGCTCTTTATTCTCTTCGGCAACAGATGTGATGATTTAAACAGTTTGTTACAACCAATTTAATCTCTGATGCCCTTTTTTCCAAATGTTTGTTTTTCCTCCTGTGCCGGGTTAAAGAGGCAAACTTGGTTTCGTGGTCGTTCAAACAACTCCGTGATGTGTGTGTCGTCGACGTTCAATTTTTTTTTCGTTTTTCACGGGAGATATTTGGCTTGGGAGAAAAAAAATTTCACTTGGGTTACTCCTTTTGACGTATTTCCACATTCGGATGTTTTGGTTGTGTGTCCTTAACCGGATGAGATTCTCCAAGCCGTTCGCAGTTCAAGTGGCCCATGCGTAACGGCAAGCAGTGCGTGCTGTTGTGCGTATAGAGAGGACAGTTGGTAAACTGTTGAATAGGCCTGTGGTTCTTTCTCGCCAGTCCACAGGGTGTGGTTTTCTTCTGTCTCCTTCTCTGTCCCATTAGACAACGTCTTGGCTAGTCTCGTACGCATTACAGTAAAGAGTATTAAACAGGGCTCTCGTACTTGACGTAAGCGTGGAAAGCTGTATGCAGATTGGCATTGGAGACGCTTCCCTGAATTACGTCAACACAGTCCTGTCAAACATAGCACTTTAAACAATTCAGCATGTCGATATTGATACAGCAGCATTCATTGGTGAAATTTGAAAGTACAAAGCGATTGACGTTGAACAATCCTGTACTTAGTACTCACCTATAGTGTGACATGCAAATAATAAAAGCGTAGCACCAATACACCTCCAATACAGGTTGTGGTTAATCACCCTCTCTCCCCCCACACCATTTGTACTTTGGTGAGTGATGCACTGCTAATTCCGTGTTTATTGCACAGGCACTTTTCCGTCCTCTATTGTGATGAACAACTTCAAAGTTTGAGTTGCTCCACATAAGGTTTACATGCAGTTGCGCACATAAGAGCACGTTATTCAGAATAGTCCTTTGAAGTCGTTGTTAGTAAGAACAGAGGCTGATCTGTGTTCACTCCCCATCCCGGGTTGCAGTCACACACCAGAGTGGGTCTTATGGTCCAAGGTTTCAAACCCACGGGTCAATTTACACAGAGGTCTTGGCCCAAGAGGGATTCTTCGCAATTATAGCATTAGCATACAGATAAACAAGACCTTCGAAGTTCCAGCTGGTTCCACTTTATGACTCCCAAAAAATAACCTGTAATATGCACAGGTAGTGTCGTTGTGCTGAGCCCCCTGATAAGCACGTCATTCCTCCATGTGAAGTTGATTAAACTGTATTATACAGGCAGTTAGTCTAATGCTTGAGGATTCCAAGCCACCTTTGTTTATATTTTTGCACGTCCGTGTCACCTCAGAATGACACCGCATAACATTACAACCACGAACCTGTAGTATGTGCTATCATGCAGGCAAGTACCCATCCTCAGTCCATGGTAGATACGACCCATGAGATCACGAACTAAACATGGGTGGTCTGCCAAAGATAACACCAAGAGACTCTTCAGGTTACTTCCTGTTGCGGTCCACCGCTACGTTCGGCACTGCCAGGATTCTTCCTGGATCTTTTTCTCGCTTAATTTGTTTGTCTCTATATAAGGACATTCATGTCCACCACAATTACCTAACCTTACCTTTCCATCTCGTGTAAAACGTCGTGAAACTAGTCCTGTTAATTGTGAGATTGTTGAAATCTCAGTGAGCACATAGTACCGTCACCTGCCCCTGTGCCCTCGTCCCGCTTCGGAATTATCAGCAGCCTTTTGTCAAACAAAAAATTTGACACAATCACTTGGTGCACTAAAATTATTTAAGGGATATTTCGCCTGCTTTTTGCCGTTGAAGGAAATATATAAAACTTGAGGTTCTTCCCGCTCCCTTTTTTCTTACTTATCATAACAAAGAAGATACACACATACAGCTTCACAATGTCTGACCAAGTGGAGAGATTAGTCAACCACGTTGAGTCGCCATTGACACGTCTACGCAGATTGTCTCCAAGTGTTACTCACTCGTACAACTCTTATCCTTTTGTTCAAGAGACTGTGGAGTTCATCTTGGGATTCCAACTAATCAACCAAGTATCTACGTTCATTGCTCAAACAGCGCTCAAGTTGTATGACGATGCCATTGTTAAGTACGCGCCAGGTATCTATAAGGTCTATTACTCTGTTGATGAGTTTATCCTGAACTCTTTGATCATTGGTGTTGTGGACAAGTTTTTACCATTTTTGAAAAAAGTCCATTTGGGCGATTTGACTCCAGGTGCTCTGTTAGCTAGTCTGAAAGCGGCTATCGTTTCCAAATACAATGAGCTGTTTGCCTCTACGAAACCCGCTGTTGTTGCCGCTGTTAATCCGATCCTTTCTCCTGTTAACACAACGTTTGAAAGTGCCATCGATACTTATCTTCCAAAACCAGTGTCAACGGTTGATGTTGCCACAGCGGAGGTTACATCTCCTGATGAAATTGACAAGTTGATTAAGCTAACCACAACCGCTTATAAACGCGCTGTTCCAATTATTGATTCCAAGATTGAAAACGTTAAGAAGTACCCAGTTGATTTACAGATCCACGTTTCAAAGATTTACAACTCAAACTTGGAGACTAATGACAAGTCCATTCCAAGGGCTGTATTGGGTACATCTCATGAGCTGTACAATGAAACCTTGAAGTCCTTGGGTATCACTGAAGGTAAAAATACAAATAGTTCAACAATTGCTGAGGTTACATCAGCAGTTAACGAAGTTACAGCTCCGATTGTTGAGCAAGTTTCTGAAGCCGTTGAAAGTGTATCCACCGCTGTGGACGTCCATGCTTGATAGGATCTTTGAATGTCTTTGTTCCACTGACGAGACGTACATGGTTGTGTCGAGCTTCAAATTTTCATTCCTTGAGAAACCCCTCGTTGTAACCTTAGGTGTGTTTATTTTGAAGGACTTTTTCCTTTTTCCTTTCTTTTTACTATCTCTCCACTCTATGATTATGCTTTTTAATATGCTATATTAATTACTGGCTAATTGTATATTCTATGGTTTTTTTCTTCTGTATTTCTCTTCATGTTTACGTATCCTGTAGGCGAGGTTGCGTCGTATTTCAATATCGAGTCAAATTCCATCCTAATGTATCGTCATGTATATTGACAATTTACACAGTATCATATTAGATACACTTCAAAGTTGTAGCTAATACCTGCGATCTTGACTTTCGACATCAAAATTTCTTCTGGTTTAAGCTCATTCAAAGTGGTTTGTTGAGTGATATACCTCTCAATCGCTCTATGCTTAACGTTGGGTGCTTATCAAATAGCGTAGCGCGTAAGACTTGAGACACCTCAGGCCGTCCGTTCATGGTCCCAAATTCTAACAATAATGAACCTTTCTGGTCAAAATCCTATTCCACTATTTAAGAAATGTGATCTTTCACTTGTTTATGATATCTTGATGACAATCAAAGAATGTAACGATAAGAGAGGTTCATGCACAGCGTAATGAATAAATGTGGTTCCTACCAGAAGATTAGCGAGCCAAAAATTGAAAAAAAAAAAGAGATCTTCCCCGCCAGGAGTCGAACCTGGAATCTTCTGGTTTCAGAAGTAACTACTGAATCGTAGCCAGACGCCGTGACCATTGGGCCACGAGGAACAGATCTTGAAAGTTTTAGTTTCCGCAATTTACCATATGGTACTTTAAGCAACTGTTGTTTATTGTCCACAGGACCCATCTTTAGATGATTTGCTGAACTTCATACCGTGTAGGTAATACTATATGTGTGGCCTACCTTCTCCTACCTCAGCTTCTCCGATGTTACTACTCAACCGCAGCAGTACAGCAAAGCTCTGCGGTACATATCTTCTCATTTCATGAAATGTTGAAACAGTAGATTAAACAGGTCTCCTTGTATATACCAGTTACTCCTCATAATTCTGCAGTGGCATGGGTGCTAACCCATTAAGTATTATCAAGAAATGTATGGAGTGTTGTGTCTAGAGCTCCTAACGTCTACTAAAGCTCTAGTATTCCCAGCAATACGCAAATAATGAATTGACTCATACGGATGCCTCCATTGAGCCTCTTATGAAATTGGAAACCCGAAACAAACCACAAATGCCGACCGCTTCTGCGCCCTCCCCTCTATCCCCGTTTACCGTGTATACTGCCACAATTATCACAAACGAGTGTTTCCCCGTCCGTTTCTATTCCCCTCACCAATTTCCTAATTCGGTTCTCCTCAATAGTTTGTGTACACGTTCAGGTGATGTCCGCTGCTGTCGCTCTGCCCTTTTGTAGGAGAGGAAAATTATGTCAAAAATTGACAAGAGCTGCTAAACGAGAGCAGAAATTTACCAACAAATCCCAAAGAGGAGAAGAGAGAGACGTTCAATCAGTTGCTGGTGATAAACGAACGTATACACAAAACGGCACAGTGACAGGGTTCCGAATTTGTCATATATAAAGGATCATAGTCTCTTTTATTCACTGGGTGGTAGTCTGAACTGTTGCAGCCAAACGCGTGGGTTTACTCTGTGCGTTCAGTATCAAACACTAAGATAACAAGGAGCGGAACATATAATTTATAGAGATATACAGCACGTAACGCCATGTCACTTCCACCATTCTTCCCGCTGTTACACAACAACAACTTCATTGCGCATACGATAAACGTTATGAATCCAGAAGTTGGCTCGCTATGTGAGATGCCTCCCTCAGGAGAGTCCGATACCCCTGCGTTGGAGAAGTTCAACAGAATAGCAGACTCGGTGGGCAGACAAAGGGACCATTCATGGTTATTGTTGTTGATTATTGGTTCCTAAAGGTACTGTTACATTATAGATCGATGTGTGATGCTGGGCCCTTTGCTTTTTCTCAGGTAGATGGCGGGTACCTACATGCTTACAACAAATCACTACAAACTTGGGGTGGTAACGGACAGTCGTTTGATAAGATCTTTGATAGAGAAAGGGAGAGCTCTTGTTGTCAGGCTCTCCTATGTGCACTGTGGGTTCACTTCCTTTCCAATAACACTCCACCGTCCACATGTTCCGGTTTCTAGTTATCATATATACAATACAGATTAAAATATAACAGATGAGTAGTAGCTGTGTGGTTGTACTGCCATGTCCGTTAGGGCCATAGATGTGATTTTTGACGGCGCACCTCAAAAAAAAAACCACACTTAATTGTGTGAAGCAGTGTGCATCGCGCTCTTTTGTCCAGGATCGGAGATGACGAAACAACGGTGGAGGCGCTGTGGAAAGCCGGTTAGGGGTTGCCTCCAGACGCCATACGTCTTCCACTCGGAGATGATGATACTTGTCATTGGAATGACGCTATGACGGTACAGATTTCGAGCTTTCTAATACCAGTTGGGCATCATTCATCCTCCCTTGCAGCTGAATTACGATTGTAAACTTGTACCAAACGAGATGTCTCTTCCCTCCCCTTATACATAGGGCTTGCGTGTCAACCACGCCGGCATGATCTGTGGTACTTCCTACAAGCTCCACATACAGGTGTAGGCGACGTGTTGGTACTAACACTCATGAACGTCTAGGGTTTCTGGAATTGCTTGTCTGACAAGAGTTCATTCGCCTATGTTTCAAAGTCCGACATCTTCCCCGTCAAGGCTCGATTTCCTGATTTGTACTGAGAGCCGAAAAGCTCAAGACTTTCTACGGCACTTTCCCTATCAGGCGCGCACACACTTGCTTACATATCAACTCTCCACAAACTGGTATAAATGGCCCAAGTGCCTCAATTCCAGATCAACAGCGCCCTGTTCCTAACTATACTTCTTCTCCTATAGATTGTAATGACAACAGACTACGAAACGCAGTTCTCTCCGCTGATCTCGGCTAGATCCAGAAAAAGGTTCTTCAAGACCTTCTACGATTTCGATGCAAAGCCTGATCCGTTGGCTCATCCGAACCCGATTCCGCTAGGAGGTGGAACCCCAAATGAAGGGTTCTTCCCCGTGGAATCCATCCACGTGAACTTGGTGGATCAACCTTTCCAGCACTTTGACTACGAAGTGAAAGGTCCGGGCACAAACTCTTTTGACAAGAACACGGATGAACAGGTGCACAAGTTGAACGGAGATCACACAGCGGTCAATACTTATCGTTACCCTTTGAATGATGATCAAATCTCTATTCACAAGGGGTTTCAATACTCAAACAGTGATGGTTTCCCACAGCTGCAAAAATTCTCCAAGGAATTGATCACAACTTTGCATAAGCCTGCGTACGATGATTACGATGTAATCATCACTAACGGCTCAGGTGATAGTTTGTTCAAAGTTGCAGATTTGGTTTGTGAAGATGGCGGCTCCATACTTGTTGAGGAATTTACATTCACACCTTTCAACAACTCTGCTGAAAACCACAATACCGCTGTTATCCCGGTCAAACTTAACATAAAGGACGGGAGTGAGCCAGGTATTGACCCAGAATACTTGGATGACTTGCTCACAAATTGGTCCACTGGTCCTTATAAGGATAAGAAGAAACCAACTGCCCTTTACACCATCCCAACTGGTCAAAATCCAACTGGCTTGACACAGAGCCTGAGCTTGAGAAAGAAGATATATGCTCTTGCAGAGAAGCACAACTTCCTCATCATTGAAGACGATCCATACGGATACATAGTGTTACCAAAATACGGTACACCAAACGTTTATGAGTCGCCAGATTTCACACCTGCAGAATACAAGAAGCTGTTGACTCCATCTTACTTGACTATTGATACGTCAGGCCGTGTCATCAGACTGGATACTTATTCCAAACTATTTGCACCGGGTTTGAGATTGGGTTTTATCACTGCAAACCCTTACCTACGTAGAAGAATCTTTATCCATACTCTACTCTCAACAAGACACCCATCTGGTGTTTCTCAGTTGTTGTTGAACAACATCATTCAACAGTGGGGCGGTGTTGACGGTTGGTTAACTTGGTCTTCAAAAGTTGCCAAACATTACACGTATAGACGTGATATCTTTTTGAAAGAAATATACTCATCACAGCCTTATAAGCAAGGTCAGATCACTGTTGTTGAGCCAGATGCTGGTATGTTCATAATTGTCTACATCAACATTGAATCTCAGGTTCAAGATCCACACGATTATGAAAAGATCCTGGCCAAGCTCAAGACCAAGTACATCAGACATGGTGTTGATGTTGTGTTTGGTAACAAGATGGTTGCAGATCCAACTTTTGAGAACACTATCAAAAACGGTAATTTTATTAGAACCACGATTGCTGCAGTCAGTGATAATGACGCTCTAATTGAAGGTCTCAAGAGATTCAGCAGTGCTACGACAGAGTTTTTTGAAGAGTTGAATGGTGGTCAATACGATGAGTTGATCTCTAAATGATTTATCGCTTTTGTCCTTTAATATATTCTAATCATGCACTAATTTTCTCTATAATTGGTCTATGCTTCTCAACAACGTTGGCAATTTCCCTTAGTATCTCATCCTTGCGGTCTTGATGACACCAAGAACCGTTGATAGCATTCACGGCAACCTGAGCCCATGTGTCTATAGACCACCCGAATCTTGTGTGTACGGCTACATAGTTGTCTAAGATGTAACCTCCAAAGTATGCGGGATCGTCAGAGTTTAGACTGAATGGAACATTGGCATCGAGCAACTTCTGTAATGGTAACTCTGAAACATCCTTGACGACTTGTAACTTGACGTTGGAGAGCGGACAGACTGTGAGCAAAGTCTGATTATCGCTCAATCTCTTAATAAGTATATCGTCATGGACCGAGTTGATCCCATGATCTATTCTAGTGACATTCAATAGATTAAGGGAATTTGTCACAAAATCTGCGTCACCTTCTTCACCTGCGTGTGCAGTCAATTGGATACTTGGGTTGATCTCCTTAACCCTAGAATAACAGTCACAGAACAGCTGCGGTGGGAATGGTTTTTCTGCAGAGTCCAACCCCAAGGCATGAATTGTACCATTCGCTATATGTTCCCTTGCAGACTCAATAGTGGCTAAGCCTGATTGTGAAGGCAAGTGTCTCAAAAGACACATGATGAGCTGAGTTGTGATACCCAGCTCACTTTGAGCCTTGTCACAAGCCCTTTGAAATCCCTTCACAACGACGTCAAGATCGATCCCTCTTTCTGTATGTGATTGTGGGTCAAAGAACACCTCACAGTGCCACAGCCCGTCACTCTTGGCCCTTTGGAAGTAAGCCCATGCTAAATCGAAGAAGTCGTCTTCCTGAACCAGCACATTTGTTCCAATGTAGTAAAAGTCTAAAAAGTCCTGGAGATCTGCAAACTGGCTGTATCTCTTATTCAACTCTTCGACAGTCTTCGGGAAGTTATCTGGGAGCTGAATGTTGTTTCTACTGGCCAATGGAAACAAGAGATCTGGCTCAAGCGTCCCTTCTAAGTGGAGGTGGTGCTCACACTTTGGAAGTTCACGCAGGAAGCATTCCATTTGCTGAGAGCACTCGTGAATAGACATTTGAGTGGTTGAGTATGAAATATAATGGAATAAAAGTAAAAGGAAGAGGAAAAGATGTGGTTGAAAAGTTTTTCCGTTTAAGTACCATCTAAATCCCCCCAACAACAGCAAAAAGAAAGAAAAAGAAACTGCAAGTTGTTCCGTTTTATGTAAGGCACTCAACGCTCGTCGGAGTTTTCCAAGAAACATTTTTCCTTGGACACCGACGGAACATTACAGATTACCTACGGCAAGATATTCCGTTATGTTTGTTGTTTTATGCTTGTTTTTCCGCTCTGGCGGTGTACAGCTTCCTCCGTCTACGCGTGTATGCTGAAAGTTTCTCCACGTTACAGATGAGTGTTGTATATTATTAAATTGAACTGTGATCCTGCACTTTCAAAAAATCGTCAACATCTGTTAGCCATGACTGGCCATGGGACTGTAACGGCACAGTATCATCAGGCTTAAACTTCAACCCTTCCATTATAACGCTCCAATTCTGCAACAAAGAACCATCTGCGTCGTTATTCTGATCAAAGTCCTTGTCTGTGCTTGCAGCGGAACTGGAACCTTCTGATGCGAATACCGATGGCTGTATCATGTCAGAAATCACACCATGAGAATGGATGTTGGATATGTTGTTGTCTTCCCTTGATATGCTGCTGGTGTATGAAGAATTTTTTTCCCAATCGATATACTTTAGTGACTCTATACTTCTCTTTATCACGTCTATTGCAATGTTATCCAATATCTGCTTGATGGACTCCCCATTTCTTGACAACGACAGCGCACTATTTGTCGTTCTGTTGTTTGACTGGATCACATCTGATATTTCTGAGAGCATTTTCAGCTTTTCTCTGTCTTCTTCTTCGTTGAAGTCAATGCTCGCCCGACGGTTGGAAGGTGTTTGTTGATGGATGTGTTCTTTCGAAGTTTCTGGTGGTGATACTGAGGACTGGGCTGATGTGTACTGTGTCGACACTGTCGAATTCGACCGACTACTGGCGGAGAAGTCTCGAACACTTTCTTTCGGTAAATGATCCCCGTGATCACATGAGTTGGATCTCTTTGATGAATTTGCATCCATATTGATCTGGAATGAAGAAGTCGAATCTATAAACGAGGATCCCAATGATGTTTTTAACGACTTGACGTTGAAGATCCTGATATTCTCTGGATATTTACACTCCAATCCTCTCTTGGAACAGCTTTCGCATACTGGTTTAGCACCGTCACACTTCTTCTTCTTCTGACGACACGTCAGACATCCCTTCTGTGTTCTTTCGAATCTCTTCGAATGCTTAAAGGACTTTCTTGACGTTGACATTTGTGTGTATATGTTATTAGAACACCCCCCTAACGTTCCGGTAAGGACAAACTGCAAATGGACTATAAAGGAAATCGACAGGACCGACGAAGGGTTAAATATTCACAGCACTTCTTGAAATGACAATTTATTATTATGTACATTGTCTGTAAGGAGGGTATTCATTTAGCTTTCGTCGCTGATATGTGGCTTCAATTGTGGTACTCTTCACACATGGTAACTTACATATGTCCAGCGCCCACCAGCGAGTAAAAAGAAACGCCGCCTTTACTACACAACGAACAATATCCTAATAACTAACCACAGTTCACTCTATCTGTCCGTTTGTCCCTTTACTGTGCTGAGCTCACTAGCCACTCTCCTATGAATTTCCCAAATTGGTCCGAACTGTGGAGGCTAGTGACAGGGGAAAATACTGTATACACGCCCGGACATGCAGGTAGATTTTCGCAAGAATGTGACGATTTTGTTCGATAATGCAAGCCACAGCAACAACCAAGGCCCAGGGCTGGACCGTTACACAGTGAACGCTAGGCATACAAACACCAGATACCCACCCACCACCGTTGGTCTCTCAAGAATTAGTAATGCAACCATGTCAATAATGCACACAGTTATGGTAATACACATCGGCGCCGGACAAAGATGACGGTTTAATTGTGTAAGCGAAGGATGGCCGTTGAACGTTGCTGAGAAAGCTCAACGTCGTAGAATGTGTGCGCATTGGGAAATAACTTGTCTTTCTTGTCGTCCCTTGTACGGGTACCTTTTTCCTCAGATTGATGACGAGAGGAAGGTGTGACAGCTAACACCTGTAGAGGGTCTACTCCAATCCACTGTTTATCAAGATATTACAAGGCATATACACCATGCAACTAGAGGAAAGCGGAACTGCGGCGTTAATTTGCCATTTTGCCATGGTTGAAGCCTCGTTGTGCCTTCAATCCTGAGTGGTTATGCTGCAGATGTCAACTACTTACAAGTTACAATAGAGTATACGTTCACTGTGCATAATTTGCGTTGTAAAATACGCCAGTTGAAACGTCATGCCGTCATAAATTCAAGAAAGGTGGTATATGTATACAGATATAACAGTGTGTATTTATGAAATTTGCATTATGAATATGAAATGTGTGAAGTACGCCATGTGAAACGCAGCCATATATCAGAAAACACCGCTTTCACCTCTGAGTACGTTCAAAACCAGCTTGTGCAACTCACCCCATCTCCTCGAAGTGGTGAGCACTAAGCACATGAAATAGAAGACAAAGGCGAAAACCATATAGCTCGCAACGAGTAATGAATAGGTAAGGTACAGAACGACGATCCCCCATTTGAACATGTCCTCCCATTTGACAAGGTCTATTGCAGAGCCGCATTCTTCTATAAATACCGTGGCAAAGTAGTTTATAAGGCATTCATCCGTATGATTTGGCAAGTCGGTGATGCCAATGGACTGGAACCTTACAATGTCTTCAAAGATATCGTTAGAGTACGTTGCGGCGCTTAGTAAATTCGACAGTATTTTAACAAATAGCACGGGTAATATTGCAAAGAGTAAAGCATCCATGAGCTTTTGAGCAGACCCCCGTTCTTCCTCGAGACCCTGTACTCTGTAATTGTTCATCAAGTTATTCAGTTGTGGTTCAAGACCGCCATTCTCCTCCGCTTCTTGTAGCAGTTGTACGAGCAGCGTTCTCTCCTCCTCATCAAGCTCATATGGATCAGTGCTTTGGAAATAGTCGAATATCGGCATCTTTGTATCAGTGGCACTCTCTATTCCCCTCAGTGCTCGGTTGACAAGCTTCCCATTATCGTTTGATGGGGTGTTGCGTGGGCTGTGGTTGTTTGTTTTTTACCTTGTGCTTCGTTCCCATGTTTGGATGTGGGCGGAGGGCTGCCTGTCTGCCTTAGCACGCGCCCTCCTAGGAGACAAAAACTACGCTTGCGCAGCGGAGGGAAGAAGAAAATTTAAGGACAAGGCAGACGGATAAAGTCATCACTTGTAAGGGGTTCACGTACTTCACGTTCTACTCCTCAGCTATTGCAAAGGAGATGTTGTACCACTTGATATGCATTTTCTACTATTCCCTTACTGTATTGGCCAATCTTGAATCCACGGTGTTCATCGTACCTTCACAGACCAGCGGGACGAGTCTGTTGTTGAACGACTCCATAATTCCACTGGATTTCAACGAGACACAACGTAAACAGTTGATCACTATGGATATCCCACCCCCTTTCAATGGCGCATATGATCAACTGTATCAAGTACGAGGACTTTCACCGGGGAGTATCAACCATATCAAGCTTAGCTGGAGTGCACTTGTGAGTAATGCTGACCTATTTTCTCCGCCAACAGCTACTAACTCAACAGGAAGGACCCAATTGACATTGTAAAGTTTGATGTTCTCCAACAAGATGACGCTACGCTGATTAGACTGAAGGCTGAGTACCACTGTTTCTCATCAGATCCCCAATTTATGGCAAATGCCCACCCTGTCAATGTGCTCATCACGGCCACTGATCTAACGTGGTTGGTGCAGCCGGCACAAATATTGGGGAAACTACCAACTATCGCACCCTTCTTGTTACTCTTGTGGTTATCATACCACTGCATTAACACATTATCAGGTGCACTGGCCTATTATCTCTACAGTTATAAAAGCGTCTAAGTGATGTTACCCCCCCCCCCACGCTTAAATTGAAGGTGTACCACGGCCGAGCCCATGGCCAGCTGAAGAACTTCTGCTCCTAACAACAAATTCCCCCCCAGAGATGAGCAACAAAAAACATGACACAAATACACAAACACCCACCCACACAAAAAAGAATACGACAAACGCACCATTGTTCTAACAGAGAACAATAAACATCCAGCATATACGACACAGCGGTAAACATTTGCGAACAGGCTGTGATGAGACGCTACGACAGTGCTGCTCTAAAGAAGTGGAACAGGGACGTGGAGAGGGATTCGGTTCCTTTGAGCGAAAACTTTAGGAATTTGATGGATGACTCTGTGATGTTTGCCTCTGTCTCTAAGATTGAAGGTGAGTTTCAATACCGCTATGTGGCGCTCCTTTCGTGCTCTTAGCGTGCTAACTGAACCCTTCTAGAATCGTGGATTGACCTCCATAACAATCCATACGACGAAGAGAAGCACGACCACGACCAAGATGGCATCATGGATGAGCTACTGGCGGTCTGTGCTGATGAACAAGCTCATGAAGATGATGACCATTTGTCTGCGTCTCTAACTACAATACTACAGAGGCGGCACACCGTACAACATGCCGATTCCAAAGTGACATTTACAGAGTTGAGCGATTCATCGTCGATCGAGTTGTCCATCCGTGGCGGTAAGAGAAGTCGTTCACATCGGAACTCTAACCATCCAATAACGCTGTCTGATGGAATTTCAGTACAATCAGTGGTTATTATTGGGATATTTGTAACTGTAAGCTTTAGCTTGGGTTATGCGATGGGCTCAAAGAGGATGAGATTGGGTTAAGACAAGGTTTGTTTTGTCCTTGGCTGATATGTATGGTAATAGGTAAATGGGTATGGTTTCAAGTTTCAAAGGCTGCAGTTGGCCGGTATTGTTGTGAACAACTGCACAGTACTGCAAATGGCTATGGTAAGTTCAACAGTACCAATCAGTATGACAGAAGAGTACATGTACGATATAATGGGAATCCTTTTGTTTATAATGCTTTAATAAATAAAAGAAAGCGATAAAAATATATAAATAAGTGGTTGATGGAATAAATAGAGATAAATATATAAGGTGGCTTATGCCTTGTAAGTGTTGAAGAGTCTACATGGGTACTCATCTGTGTACATTCCATGATCACCTTTAACAAGGTCCCATGAGTAGCCTTTGTTCAAACTTGGTGCAACAACAGGTTCACCATTAGAACCAAGGATTTGACCATTAACAACGGTGTCTGGAACTTGTTTGAGAACAGAGCTCAGGTAGACATGCTTGTCCTTGTCGAAAACTGCAAGTTGTTTATAGCCTTCGTTACCGATGAGAACTCTTGAAGCCTGCTTTGAACCTAGAGTCAACAATCCAGAGATCTTTGTTTGGTCAAAACTGGAGATTCTTGGGTAGTTACGACGATGGTCACGTTTGAAGTAGTTGTTTTGCTTGATATCACCGGCTGGAATAGTCACAGCATCTTTGTAGCTCTTTGCGTTTGGATCAGCACCTGGAGGAGGTTCACGGTACAAAGCAACAAGTGGGTTACCAGTGGATCTGTTTGGAACCAAAACCAACAGTTGGCGAATCTTCTCCCAAATGCCCCTTGAGCCAGTGGTGTATTTCTAAGGGTAAAGTTAGCTAATCCGTTTTCAACAAACAGTTGGAGAAAAAGAAGGAGAATGTACTCACTTGCCACACAGGAACAGGACCACCACTCATCTTCTAAATAGTTGTTGAGGGTTGTTATTTGTTTGAAACTGGAGTGAATATATCAAACAACATTGTTTCCATTGGCTCCCCTTTTTTTCCTTCCTCGTTCTTTTGGGTTCAAGGGAAATTCGCGGGAAATACACCTGGACACCAGACAATCCGAACACCAATCCATCCGAACACCCATTTGGTTGATTTTCACCAACCTTGCGACGATCGATGGGACCCTTTAAATCCTGGAGAGAAACCCTTGAGCGAACCATTTAGACGGAGACAAGCGGTATAGATATGTCTAACATCGAACAGAAACGCGATGGCATATCTCATACAGAGCCCAAGAGTATAAGACCAATACCTGATCTTGACAGAAGCTGGTTAAAGCTTTCGCTATGGTTTCTGCTCTTTGTTCTAATGTCGTATAGCGTTCTGGTATCGTCGATGCACCACCCGTCTACAAGTCTGTTAAGCTACATACCGACATGGACACAGAAGCTCATAAACAGGAACACCAACACCGTCGGTATAGGTGGACCCATCTTCACCTCGTTCGATTTCGATCCAAATGTGGATCTATCACCCACTCCTGTTATTGTCTTCGGAATGCTGATGATCATCTTTGTTGTGCTCCTCTCATAGGACTCACTGGACATTATTCATAGAGGGTCGGTATATGACCTCCAGACCGCACGTGACTACGTTTAACGATAAAAGCTTTGTAAATATAATGACCCATATTCATTCTGAGGTGTGATTTTGATGTATATGATCTGTAAGAAGTCATTTCTCGGAATATCGCTCGTCTGCCTAACTGCATGCCATAGACGGCACCAGCATTTAAACCAGTGCTTCGGGCATGTGATCTTCGAAGCAATATCGGGGCTTCCATATAAGCTGGACCAGGTGCTTGCAGATGTACACAATTCAGAGGCTTGCTGGTAGCTGAAGCCACACGTAAATCCTCCAAACAGTAGCGTCCGATACCACCAATGAGGCCGTTAACCTCCCCCCCCTCCTCCTCGTACGCTCGGATTTGGGTTCTTCGGTAAACCCACATGGGTACGTCCGAAGGGGATTTTACATCAGATTGTGCGCGCTGTGCCTCGATGTTTAACCTGAGTGCAGCAGCACAAATTATATATATACCAATTAGAGAGAGCCCACTCCTCTTGCCTATAATTGTGCTTAGCTCATCCAACGGGTCGATCCACTCTACAGTTTCTTGTAGTTTTATACCAAGAACAAAAATACAGAAGGAAAAACTTTCCTTTGCTTCTCCAACAGTTGGCAACGCACAACGGCACACTGAAGAGCCAGGTTTAAGGAACATCGGGGAGTGAAGAAAGATGCCGGCACATTACAGGCTTCCATCTACTGTTTATTTCATTGTGAATACGTTTGCTCTAGCACTGGGGTCGTGGGGTCTTTCGTTCATAACTTCGAGTCCCTTACCTGAACAACTGGCGGAGGGTGGTCCATGGCAGTTCCTCACGAACCTGTCACTCGCATTGTCGTTGATTGCAATCATCTCCAACTACGTTGTGATTCTGTTCAAGCCAACCGCTCTGACGCTGAAGCTAAACGCCACGCTAAACGCAAGCTCGCTGGTATTGGAAACGCTTGTTGCACTGATCTATTGGACGCTGAAGATCTTCTTCATGGCGCTTATCGTGCCAGAGAACGTCACCAAGGACAAATTCATCCCTATACAGGTTGATCTCACCATCCATCTGTTCCCAGTCTTCTACCTGTCAACTGACTACTGCTTCAACAGAACCGACGCCTTTAGACTGCCGCTCCTGTTTGTCATATCCATGGTTGGCACGCTCACAGGAGCTTACTGGCTCATCCTGGAGGCGCTCGTAAAGCCACCGGCTCATTACCCATATCCGTTCCTCAACGTTGAAGAGAGCGAAAGAATGAAGATCTTTGTAGCCGTTGGTCTCCTCGCGTTGGCGTTCTACCATATCTACGAATACATCCACGCCGTCGTGGAGAGAGTCTTATATAGCACGGATAAGGCTAAAAGTGACTAGAACGCTTATCCGAATCGCTAATAAAACGAATAGACAACAACAATTACGTAACTACCATCCTGTCCCCCCCCCCCAACGCTGTTGCTCGCATTGTTTTGATTGGCGTGTCGTTAAGAGCAAAGGTGTAACAGCGCGCACAGTTGAAGAAAACCTAACGTGTTGTGTGCGTGTGTTTTTTTGTCTTAGTCCTTAGCCTTACGCTCGTACAAACGGACGTTGGAAGACGAAGGAAGAAGCAACATTATTGGGAAAACCCAGAAAAAACTCGGACAAATAGGTAGTGCCTTGTTGATCTTCTCCTGAGGACTTTATATATACGAACAACGAACGAAGTGGTGGGAGAATGAGTGCATTGGACCAATCCACTGATACTGATTTGACAGCGCCAGGGTTGTCATCCATATACGAGAATGGCAACGACGAGAGCTACACCGACTTGTACGAGGAGCTCTCCGCCAACCTGGGTAAACACAACGATGAGCCGGAGCTGATCCACAGGAAGAAGACATCCTGCTTGTACCGTGTTTTACATATAGCCTTCAGCTTAACAGTGCTTGGATCATTAGGTCTCTTGTATAACCAAGTTGGCCAACATATCCATGACAACCACATTCTGGTACCGCAGTTGGCCTCAAAGCCTTTGAACATTGGCTATAACATCATCAACAGCATTCTTGGTGGCAGGGCATCGACACCGCTGCTCTACGCCATCGAAGGTGTATTCTTTGGAGTGTTGTTGCCTGTGTTTGACAAGTACGTCTTCAAGTCATCGTCGAAGAGTAACGGTGTCCTTGACAGCTCCAACATCATCCCATCCGCTGTCGCGTTCCTAGGTGTTGTGTTTGCAGTGAGAAAAATCGAATGGACTTCTTCAATTCAAGCTGCGGTGGCATGGTCAATGTTGAGTCCGTGCCTTTGGTTCTTGTTGGATGGTACAACCGCTGGTATCGTTACAGGTACGCTGATTGGATCCTTGGCTTCAATTTCAGTGGCTGTCGTGGAGGGACTCCCAGTGGCCTTTTACAAGGACCTGGAATTCATCGCCACTATGCTGTGGTTAGGAAACTTCTACTTCTTTGGTGTCATCATCTTTGGTAAGGTTGGAAGATACCTCTTCAATGAACAGTGGATTTTGTAATCATGATACCTACATAACTGGACAAGATCATTTAATTCATTTAATCAGGTCATTTAACATATATAGAAAAAGAGCGTTGCTGTGATGATTGAAAACTACTATTCAATTTCAGTGCCAATTTACCTATTGTCTTCCCTCCTCTGATATCGTATATGTATGACACTTCACTTGTCATCCAGCTTCGCCTCGTTCTCCAGCGAACTCTTTGGAGCAGAGCCTTGTCCACTCACAGAGTTTCTATTGATCCTCGATATCATCTCTGGGTTCAGGTGTCTATTGCTCAATCTGGAATTGATGTCCTTCACACCAGCTTGGTTAAGGGCATAATCTCCGCTGTCAAAATACTTGCGCTCCTGTAGCTTGTGTGAGATTAATTCGGTCCTTGAAGGGAGTTTTCCATACAGCTTATAAAGCTTCTGTTCTTGTGGTGTCAGTTTAGAAATGTCAACGTCGTTATCAGGCATCCTTGTAGTGCTGGTTCAAGGCCTTCTCCTCATCATTATCATCACTTGGAGATGACCCAGAGAGGCGGCCTCAATTTTCTATGGCGTAAAGGGGGGGACAAGGGGCAATGGCAAATGTGGTGTTGGGATGTTGGTTGGGGCACCTGATCTGTGGCGACCCCTCCTTTCTTTACATCTGGTGTTTGGATGTAAGGGTTGCACCGATTTATGCAATCAGTACTTAGCAGCTGGGCAGAGATGAGATCTGGTTTTACAGCTACTTATGTACGAACAAGCACCAATGAATACATCAAACGAATAATTAGCTTGTACTGTGAAATAAATACTTTATTGTGCTCTAAAAATTGCCACCAGGGCCCTTCGATAAAATACGTTTAATCTTCAAGAATTTTCCTGTTCTCCTCGACAAACTTCCAGTAGAGGTGCTTGGTCTTATTTCTCCAGTATGGACCAGTGTATCTCATAATGAGGAAAGTCCCGTTACAGAACAACAAGATGCAAGCAGAGGAGATGAATGCGTTCTTCAACCCCATGTTTGTGACCCAGTGTGTCAAACCGTAAGAACAGGCAAAGGACATCAGGTTTCTGATAACAATCACAACCACCATACCTTCTGTATCAAGTTCGTGGTAGGAATCAGAGCAGTACGTGACACCAGCAGCAACACCAAATATACCACATCCACCGAGCACACCCATGGAGATCACAAGAAGCATCCAGTGCTTCTCATAGTACGCACCCACACCCCAACCAATTGAAGCCAGGAACCCTAGAACCATGTATATGATCAGAATCCAAAGTCTATCTTCCGGGTATGAGAGACCATCAGGTCTTCTCTTTGCGAAAAACACCTTCATCCAGTCAGACAAAGCACCTGAGAGGAAGAAGAATACACATGAAAAGATTGTTGGGGAAATGTAGGACAAACCAACCATAGATGGAGAAAAGTTGTATGGAGGAGCGGTCAGAATCATACCGGCAGTAGCATTCAACAGGTTAAACCAAACCAAAGAGGAACCATAAACAAACCCAGCCCAGAGGACAGATGGAAAGAAAAGCATTTTGAATGGACCAAGAAGATAATGAGGTAGGAGGAACTTGCTCTTAAGACCATGCGTAAAGGACATTTTTTCTACCCAGGTTCTTGAAGAAGTTTTCGGATATTCAACTTCGTCAGAGGTGTCAAAGTTTTCGTTGATATTCCCTAATCTTTCTTCCACCGTCTTGTTTGAAAGAACTGGATTTATTTTCTCGTTATCTGAAGAGACATTCATATCACTTTCGGCAACCATATCGATGGAAGTTATAGCTTCAAGCACCTTTACAGGGTTGACTTTTCTGTTGTAGTTGGTCTCCTCCATGAACAAAAACAGAAAGATGAACGCCACTGCTCCCCAAATGGAACAGAAATACATCACCCACTCCCATTCCATGCCGTTAGTGATGAAGCCTGCCACCACCGGAGCGATGTAGTTTGATGTAAGCAGGGCAAGTCCATATATGCTCATACCAGTGGCCCTTTCATGTTCAAAGAAGATGTCTGAAACAGAGATTTCACACAGGGACTCAATTGGAGCACCAACAAATCCCTGGAGAATCTTAGAACCAATCCACTCGGCATTCGTCTTACAATATGGAGACCAAATACACACCAATGCGGTGGCGAGAACACTGAACAGGTACACTGGTCTCTTACCATACTGCAAGGCCAGAGGCTGGAAGATCATACAACCCAGGCCAAAGAACAGGAACATGTAACCGGTACCCGAGTTCAAATCACCAAGTGAGATACCGGTCTTCGCTGAGATATTAGTCAAAACAGAGTAGATAGCAGCAGAAGGGATACCAACACCATAAGTGTAAACAACAACACAAAACATCGACATCCACTTACGGCGCGGAGTCCAGTTCAGCGGGTCATCTGGGTCGTCAGATGGCGTGGGAATCAGCACAATCTTCTTGTTCCCTGACGAGTGACGGGCAGCCATGCTGCCGTCGAGGTCCACAAGGTTTGTGTTGCCCGGTATAGCGTCGTAGTTGATGGTCTGGCCTGTCATTTCGTTGCTAGGTCGTACAAAATTCTCTGCGATAATCGTCATTATGATTGCGACAAGCTGGATGGGATCGCCTACTCTTTTATAACACTTGTATTGGTACTAGATGAGCTTGTTGATAAAGAAATCGCCTGTATGATGATCACAATTCCACTTCCACGTCGAGAAAGTGCATAAATTGACCCGTAAGGCTGAGGCAAGATAAAGGCGATTAAACATGTTAAGCAGCAAGAGAAGGAAAATGCAAAAAATTGTTAGGGTGACGCCGATTCACCGCAATCCCACGATAAGCCGGGGTTATTTTAGCGAAAAGGCTTTCCTTTTCACCACGGCAATCCATAAAAGTCCGTAGTATGTGGGCCTGGTTGTTGATGAGCACTGGGAAGCACTATCCATTTTGAGCGAAAGAGTGGTTCAGCAGCAGGCCAGCGGCGGGTGGTGGCGAGTTTCAAGGAAGCATCTGGGGTTTTGCATGGGTAGCTGTATCAATTAATGATCTGTAGGTTCTGTATGTACCTACGTACGTATGTATGTGTGTGCGGTGCGCATTTTGCCTATTTACATGGCCCATTACAGTGTATCTATTGTCAGGGATGTTTGATTTCCTTGGCTTTTGGAAGCTTCGTCTTATCAGCATTAGCACGTACTCGGTCTCTGTGGTGAGACAGGAATTCACGGGCTCTTGGTGTCATTGATCCGTTTCTCTTTTGGCTTAGATGGGCATTTTACTGGTGTAAGAACACTGGCCTGTGTGCTAGAGTTTCCTAGCACGCCCTGGAGAACGTAGATTCTGGGAGGTGGATGGACCATGTGATTGTAGTCACGACGGTGTTGACGCTCAGTACAAGGCTTTATCTAATCTTCGAAAGATAGCCGACTGATCTCTGACTATTTTAGACGTTTGGATACCAGCTCGTACTGCATATCAACGATGAAAGTGGTCAAAATCAATCATACCACTTGCCTCTACACATCTACATGTACATAGGAATGTTGGTGTTTGATCGGCTAAAATCTCTCCTTTTGTTGATGCCTTGCCAAATGACTATCGGCTGCCGACACTCTCAGCCGTTATCTTGACTATAGATTCCCGAACTCTTGAGACACGCAAGCACCATGTAGAGTACTTCGTCCATGTGAGTTAAATCAAAATTGCAATACTGAATCTCATGAATGCGTGTTTTTTGTCTCCATGGATCAGAAGATCGACTCCTATCTCATAGCGGTCGCCTATCTAAAGAAATGTACAATAATTAATTGGGTCGTTCTCGTCGCTTGCGCCTAAAACTAGTTGACAGGATTTTGCATGCAGTTACTCTTCAATTACTGAGAGTTGTAGTGTTGAATGTGCCTTTAGCTACTCGCTACTCTGTTTTCTAGCTCCATATTGAGATATATGATACCTACACCTTCTTCTCCTAAATCAACACGTCATTCAATCGTTATAGAAATACTGTGGACAAAAGCTGAGGATCCAGCAACACATCGAGTCCCGTTAATGGACTATTCAGACTGGTTCTAGTTCCCAAGCCCCAACTGAGGTGCAATAGGTCGATTATTGAACTGATACACCGTCCGTGAATCAACTCTGCGGCATTGAACAAGACATTCATTATACACTCCCTTTGGTTCAGATCGATCGTACTCAGTCCAGTGATGAACATGGGCCAAGTTGAGATGACCCATATCGGCGAGTGTGCCGGTATATGCAACAAGCATGAAAGAACATGGTCAACATCCTTTTGAACTTCAGGGTCATACTCAGATAGAGCAGGATCAAGGACTTTACGAAGCACAATCTTCGCAGTTCTAATAACAATGTCGGCAATATTAACAGAGTCATTCAAGTTGGCGAATTTTTGTTCATCACAACGGATTTCTGGCGGAATAACCGGTAGTTTGTGAACTTTGGTAACTTCCAACAGTCTCATCGCACAAGCTACCGACCAAGGTGTACGTTCAGTTCTCAATAAGTACGAGGCCTTGGCAGCAAGCTCAAATGCATCAAAAGCTGCTCCCAGGACTGGGTTATTCATCCAAACCACATCACAGCTGAATAGCGGTGTCTTGACGTATGATTTCAACGTGTCAAATACCTCAAACACGTTAGGCAAACCCATGATGTCATCAGTTGTGAGAATCGTGACTGAAAAATTGTAGATAAAGCTCTCTACAAACATTCTTTCGAATTGCTTTTCAAAAAGAGCACTTTTCCGAGCAGTTTCATAACCAATCAAAGTGTTTCTCACCTCCAGTTTGAGGCTATCCGACGTGATGTCCTGAAACATACCGTCATTGGGTAATTTGGGACCTTGGAGCCTCTCCTGTTGCAACTTCCTCTGTCTTCTTTGTAATTTGGCCTTTATGAGTTTGTAAGAGTTCTTCAAGTTAGTAACACAGATCTTGTTGTCACAATTCCAAGTGATCTTAGCACCCAAACACAGCATTTGGAAAGCAGCACCCAGCCAAATCTCATCTTCTTTAACTATCGGCTTGCTATCCACGTACTTCATCAAGACTGTCACTGCAGTCCTGTACTTCTTGAAACTGAGCTCAGTAAGATCTGGATTAGACCAGCTGAGGAAGGCACAACCGCAGGCCTCAGCCACGTTCTCAATCACTTTATTACGAGATATCAGAGGTGTGAAAGTCGCACTTGTTGTTAACAGTGGGTGGGTATATTGAGGTCCCAACGACTTGATGAATCCGTTCACACAGACATCTATAAATAGTTGCCTCTGTGATGGACGCAACGTCAGTGGCGGAGTCTGTATCACGTTGTTTATTATCTGGTCAGGTCCATTTCTCGAAACCACCATACACGTCTCGGTGTCGAGTGATTCGTACTCTTCAGGTGACGGTGACTTCACCGTGGATAGCAACAGCGGCAAATCAGAGAGCGGCGTCTCCGACCACTGCGATTCACGCTCAGTGTGTTTTGAAGGCTTCGGGGCGTTGTATGGTATCACTTCGAAGGGCACCTTCCTCTCCTTACGGAGCTTTGGGTTCGCCGGCGGTATCTTATACTCCTTGGGTAGCTTCTCCTTGCCCTGCGGCCAGATACATTCGATACATCTCGCCGTGCAAGTAGAGCACGACGGTCTAACTTCGTCGCACTTCTTCTTCCGCTTGCGGCCTACATTTTGGTTCGCCTTGTTAGTACAAACTCCACGATAAGAACTGAGCCACTGCACTCACAGTTGAAGCATCCGTTTCTCGACCTCTTCACCGCTGTTCTTTTCGTCTTTGCCTTGAGGTCCGGCCTATCAAATTTCAAGAGAGTTTATATACGTCTTGTCAGGAGCAGACGTCATCTCTCCCTCTTCTCTCAGTGTGCTTCTCCCTCCTTAGCAGTATTAATCTATTGGCCTTGTCGCAACCTTATCTGCGCATAAAAACACCACGGGTAATATCCCACTATCTGGTCTGCAAACAGTGTACAGGTGGATCAGTGAGCCCTGTGATTCGGCTTGGACAACGTGGTTTTGGCCAGTGTCAAAAATGTAGCTGTTCGGGAGAACATTTTGTCTCTTGACCCTTTTTGGCGTGTGTTGTCGGTGTCCCACTGTTTTTTAGACGCGCAGGGTTGCATCAACGGTGTGTCTGGAAGAATTTTGTGATGCGTGGGTACCAAGTGCCATACGACGGATACCGTGGGTGTGTGCGTGGGTGTGTGCGTGGTTGTGTGCTGACAAATACCCTGGGACGCCGTCACCTTGGAGGCACCACCGTGGAAAGCTTGGCCGTCAAATTTCTTCTTCCCTGGCGATGAATCTCGTCGCATGGGCGTGGAACACAGCTTCTTCTACCACTGTACAGGGCTGGAAACGCGGATCGTGCCATCGCTCATGTATATGGACTGTAGGTTCACAGCTCGAAAGCGTAGGCCACTACGGGTGCGCTGGGAGTGCGCCGGGAGTGCTCCAGCAGTTAATCCGGCCACCGGTTACTCGGGGAGTGCGCTGTAGCTCGGTGATAGTCGGTAGAACCAGGACTTAGCATCGAGGAACAACAGTATGGGCAGTTCAGGGGGCGATAAGCTGATAAGAGCATGGCACTGGTCCCAGCACCTTGTGAGTGATGGGATGACTATATACGCGTATTACTGCTCGGTTTCCGGTTCCGCAAGGTGTGCGATTCCCGGTACAGTACAGGCTACTTATGGTGAATGTTCGGGTGTATGGTGTCAATCAGCGTGTAGACAGATGGCGCCTGTTTCACTTGCGGGATGGGATGGCGGACGGCAGAGGGAGGGCTAGTTGGTGGAGTGGTGGTCACAGTGGTCGCAGTGGTCACAGTGGTCATAGTGGTCATAGTGGTCACAGTGATCATAGTGGTCACGGTGGCTCTAGGAGACCTCTTGGATTCAGAGTGCACAACTGAGTGCCACCAGTGGGCGCGACGGACCAGGATCCCAATCACCAGATAAGCCAACCCCTCCCCGGTTACATCATTGATACGCTTTGGCTCCTTATTTCGCGCCTATATGCGTTGGTGTTAAACATCCAAACATCTTGTTGGTTTCGAAGGCTAGCTCACTACACTGGCCTATCATCTAGTCAGCTCTATAAACGAAAACCCCAGTGTACCCATCGCTTATGTAAAGAATCAGGCTGTGATCTTGTTGATATGCGCGCCTTTGCGTCCAGCATACCTCTCTGAATCGGGAAGTTCTAACAAGCATGGCTGTGGTAATCAAATGATGCAGTAGAGGACTCAGAGTTGAACAGCGATATCAACAGGTGCTCAGTGGCAGCTACAGCATTGCCATTGACACTGAGCCGTGGCTCTTTCCATCCGCAATTCCACATATCACATGGATGTTTTTTCGTGATGGCTGTTACTTCTTTCCTTGATAATTTCCGGCCAGTGATGTCATATTCAGCTGCAAAACCATGGAGATTGATAGTGCAGCTCAAAGCTTAAGCGCATTACCCGATACAGAAAATGATAGCTCAGCGCTACATACAGGCCCAACACCAACGGGTTGATAAGAACGTAGCCAGTTCGGCTAGGGAAACCTCACCGATATGAGAATACCAAACCAACGGTATGGTTCCTAATCTTTCTCAAGTATGCGACAACGTTTGGCTTGAGGCGCTCCAAATCAAGTACCTTCTAGGAGCGCGCGTAAGGCGTAAATAAACACTTGTAGGAGGTGTATAAATACAAACAAAATCCCCTAACGGACTCAGTACCCCAGCTTTTGATGATATTGGAGCATCACTATCCCATCCTCGCTCAAATGACAACCTCTAAAGTTCAATTCGATCACAAAACTGAGAAACTGGTCTCGAAAGAGCCTACCGCCTATAAAGGAGATCAAGAACGCTACGAGAGGGATTGGGTCCCATTGATCGACTCCTACATTAAGGCACGTGATGATGCTATTCCAAAAGAATACCTCGTGCCGGAGGAGTTCTTACCAGAAGGTGATCTCGACACCGCTGACTTCAATGCCACAGAGGTTCCTGCAAAGATCCTTGATCCAAAGTCTTTGGCGATTACTGAGCTCACTGCTGTTGAGCTCGCAAAGAAGATCAAGGAAAAGGAGCTCAGTGCTGTTCAAGTTCTTACAGCATTCATCAAGAGAGCAACAATTGCACATCAGTTAACCAATTGCGCCATGGATATCTTCTTTGAAGATGGTCTGAAAAGAGCTCAGGAACTCGATTCGTACTACGAGACAACAGGTCAATTGGTTGGTCCATTGCACGGCATTCCATTATCATTAAAGGAGCACTACAATTATAAGGGCCGTGTCACACACGCGGGATATGTCTCTTTACTTGGAAACGTGTCTCCAGAGTTCTCTCTAACTAACCAAATCCTTTACGATCTCGGTGCAGTGTTTTATATTAGAACTTCAGAGCCGCAATGCTTGATGCACCTGGACTCGATCAACAATATCACTGGCCGCGCAAGAAATGCCTACAAGATATCAATGTCTCCTGGAGGATCATCCTCTGGTGAAGGAGCATTGATTGGGATGAAGGGTTCACCATTGGGTGTTGGCTCAGATATTGGTGGTTCAATCCGCTCTCCATCTGCCTTCAATGGTATTTGGGGCTTGAAGCCTTCTAACAAAATCATTTCCCTTGATGGTGTGATTGCAGCACCAGAGGACACCTACAATGAAATTATCGGTGGCTCTCTAGGTCCAATGGCCAACTCTCCTGAAGACCTGGAGTTATTCATGTCTGCTTATGCTTCCAAGAAGCCTTGGACAAAGGATGTTGCATGTCTTCCACTTGAATGGAGAGAGCTAGAGACCCCAAAGCCTTCGGAGTTGACCATTGGTATTTGCTACGATGATGGTGTCGTGAAGCCACATCCACCCGTGCTTCGTGCCTTGAAAGAGGTTGAACAGAAGTTAAGAGCTGCAGGTGTCAACATTGTCACTTGGGAACCACATAGAGTCTATGAAGCTGTCGAAATTGCCTACACTGCATACACTGCTGATGGTAACTACGCTGCAGTTAACAGATTGGCAGTCTCTGGAGAGCCACTTGCTCCTTTAACAGACTACTTCTTGCGTATGGGTAAGGGTGATAGAGGTCTCACCGCTGTTGAACAACAGTTCTACACCAATTCTAGAGAAGTTCTTCGTCAAGAGTACCTGGAATTATTCAACAAAAGAGGTGTTGATTTCGTGCTTGCCCCAACTTACGTTGGTGTAGCACCAAAGCCATCTACTGTTAAATACTGGGGTTACACTGCCTTGTGGAACTTGTTGGATTACACATGTGTTACCTTTCCTTCCGGTGTCTTTGCCTCAAAAGAGTTGGATACCCCTGAAGAGATACAGCCAAGAAATGAATATGAAGCTTATGAGTATGGGTTGTACGATGCTGATAAAGCAGATGGGTTGCCAGTCGGTTTGACATTGGCTGGTAGACGTTACACTGAAGAGGATGCATTGAAAGCGGGTATCGTCGTTCGTGACGCCTTGAAGGCGTAGATGGTTTATTCTTCATTTCATATCAATAGAGCTCAATATGTTACTTATTTCACGTACGCCAACTTGTAACATAACATGGTTTACACTACATAGAGACTGCATCTTCAGGTGTGGTGTACTGATGTTACTTGATGCACGATTTTTAGAATCTCAATCCAGAGCTTATGGAGCTCTTTAAAAACGTCTGATATCTGCCCATAAATTATGCTAATTAGACGGTTTTAGCTGAAGGTTATTAACATTATAAATACTCAGTAGTTCACTGATAAATAATTAAGTGAGTTAGATCATATTATATTAGAAAGTAATAAATCGATTATTTGGTCAACAAAAAAATATCATCTTTATTTTATATCACAAAATTTAAATTATGAACTTTTCAGAATAATTGGCAAACATTCTTCTCTCTCTACATCAAATATGCTCGTAAGTGCTACCACTAAATAGCTAAGATTATAAACAAAATATCTATTACATTTCTAGCTTATCAAATTAAATAGCTCTATCATTTGAACTATATCCCTGTCGGTATAGTATTGTACGAATATTCTTAACACCTGGACACCTGGACACCAAGCCTCACAGCTCTCTCAGCTGGTAAGCCTGGCTAAGTGCCAGGGTCAACAGGCGAGAGCATTTAAAATCACGGGCACGAGTTAGTTTTACATTATAGATCCATTATAACAATAAACATATATATAAAAACCAATACATATGTCTATATAATATAAACTGTACTGTAATCTTAAAGAAGCGAATGGCACCGGGCCTAAATTTCCGATAAAAGTACAACGCTTAACTCTCAAGGACCCTTCTGTTCTCCTCGACAAACTTCCA